>NC_053160.1:122167613-122467613 GCF_016835505.1 Polypterus senegalus | reverse complement strand
ACTGCCTAGCATCCTGCTGGCTAATGGTCAGTCACTAGAGAACAAGCTGGATGACCGGAGAACAAGAATTACTTTCCAATGCGACATGAGGGATTGTAACATATTCTGCTTCATTGAGACATGGCTGACCCCCCACAGTGCAGGACCAAGCCGTAACACAGTTGGATTCGTTCTCTGTGTTTTGCACAGACAGAACAGCAGAGTCTAACAAAGCTAAAGGTGGGGGAGTCTGCTTCATGACTAATAACAAATGGCAAGATGCCAGGAATGCTTCCATTCTCTCCGGCTAATGCTCACCTCATCTGGAGTATCTAATCATCAATGTCGTCCTCACTATCTGCCTTGCAAGTTTACCTTGGTCACTGTCACAGCCATCTACATCCTACCCCACACAGATGCAGGCAGGGCTTTGTCTGAACTCCACGAGGTTCTTTGTATGACTCAAAAACACCCAGATGCAGCATTCATCGTAGCAGGGGACTTAAATAACGCAAACCTCAGACAAGTAATGCCAAACCTCCACCAACATGTCAAGTGTCCAACTAGAGGAGACAGAATTCTCGATCACTGCTACACCCTGTACAAACAGGGTTACAAAGCTGTTTCACATCCAGCATTTGGGAAGTCTGACCATAATGCCATTTTCCTCATGCCAGAATATAAACCAAGTTTCATTTGTGAAGCTCCGGTCACGAGGGAGTTGAAGTGCTGGTCTGCACAATCAGAAGCCATGCTGCAGGACGCACTTGATGACATAAACTGGGACATGTTCCAAACACAGATGACATCGAGTTTGCGGAAGCAGTAGTTAGCCAATACTAGCTGATGAAGTTGTCCCCATGGCGAGAGTTAAATCTTTTCCCAACCAGAAACAGTGAGTTGACAGATCGATCCGCACAGCAGTAAATACTTGAACTGCTGCTTATAATGCTGGACTCACTACTGGCAATATGAGTGCCTACAAAGTGGCTTCATACGGCATTCAACGTACAGTGAAAGTTGCCAAACACTGGTATCAGGAGCAAGTAGAGCTGCACTTTCAACAGGGCGACATACGGAGCATGTGGCATGGACTGCATACCATCATGGACTATAAAGGAAAATCTCACATGACAGTAAGCGCAGACTCTATTTGCATTTGCTAATGAACTCAATGCGTTTTATGCCGATTACGCAGCTAGTGGTAACTACTGCCTAAATACAGAGGACAGTGACGTTATCAGCATTGCAAAGCGCGATGTGCGTGCAGCACTGAAGCGAGTAAACATCAGGAAGGTGGCAGGACCAGACGGCATCTCTGGACACCTGCTGCATTGACCAACTAGCTGGAGTACTCGCCACCATCTTTAACGAGTGTCTAACGAAGTCTGTGGTTCCCATGTGCTTCAAAAGATCCACAATCGTTCCTGTTCAAAAGAACAATAAGCCCATGTGCCTGAATGACTACCGACCTGTTGCACTGACATCAGTAATCATGAAGGTGTTCGAGAGGCTACTGAAAGACATCATCTCATCCTCCATCCCAAGCACCGTTGACCCGCTCCAGTTTGCCTACCGTTCTAACAGATCAATGGAGGATGCCATTTCCCACGTACTGCACACCACCCTCAGCCATGTGGACAAGAAACAGGGCAACTATGTGAGACTGTTGTTCATTGACTATAGTTCAGCATTCAATACAATAACAACCTGTAGGCTATCTGTGAAATTGAGGGACTTGGGACTCAACATCCGCTTGTGTAAGCTACTTTCTCACAGGCAGAACACAGGCAGTGAAAGTTGGCAACTGTGTTTCCAACACCATCAACACAGGAGCTCCACAAGCGTGTGTTCTTAGCCCCCTGCTATACTCCCTCCACACCCGGGTACATATTCGTCCAACACTATTGTGAAGTTTTCAGATAACATGGTGGTATTGGGCTTCATCGCAAACAACAATGAGATGGCCTACATGGATATTGTGACATTGTGGTGTAAGGAAAACTGCCTCCAGCTCAACGTCAGCAAAACCAAGGAGTTGGTGGTGGACTTCAGCAGGAAAAACCAGAGGGACTATAAGCCCCTCATCATTAACGGGACGGCAGTGGGAAGAGTGAACGGTTTTAAATACCTGGCGATTCACATCTGAGGATCTGACATGGTCTGAACACATCCAAGTTCAGACCAAAAGGGAAAAGCAGAGACTCTACCATCTCAGACAGCTTAGGACGTTTGGGGTCTCTTCAGGGATTCTGAAGACTTTCTACTCTGGTGCTATGGAAAGTATCCTGACACAGAACATTACATCGTTTGGAAACTGCTGTGCTTAGGCCCATAAAGCCCTAAAGGGAATGATCCGTGCAGCGGAACGCTGCTGCAGGTCAGCTCTACCATCTATGCAGGACATTTTACACCAGAAGATGCAGAACCAGAGTTCTCAGGATTATCAAGACTACTCTCATTCCAGCAATAGCCTGTTTCATCTGTTAAAAAAGGTTTTGTAGCATCCTGGCCAGGACAGAGAGACTCAGGAGTTTCTATCCTGAAGCCTTCTACAAACCGGATTCCAAAAAAGTTGGGACAAGGTCATTTTCACCACTGTGTGGCATCTCCCCTTCTTCTTACAACACTCAGACGTCTGGGGACAGAGGAGACCAGTTTCTCAAGTTTAGAAATAGGAATGCTCTCCCATTCTTGTCTAATACAGGCCTCTAACTGTTCAATCGTCTTGGGCCTTCTTTGTCGCACCTTCCTCTTTATGATGCGCCAAATGTTCTCTATAGGTGAAAGATCTGGACTGCAGACTGGCCATTTTAGTACCCGGATCCTTCTCCTATGCAGCCATGATGATGTGATTGATGCAGAATGTGGTCTAGCATTATCTTGTTGAAAAATGCAGGGTCTTCCCTGAAAGAGATGACGTCTGGATGGGAGCATATGTTGTTCTAGAACCTGAATATATTTTTCTGCATTGATAGTGCCTTTCCAGACATGCAAGCTGCCCATGCCACAAGCACTCATGCAACCCCATACCATCAGAGATGCAGGCTTCTGAACTGAGCGTTGATAACAACTTTGGTTGTCCTTGTCCTCTTTGGTCCGGATGACATGGCGTCCCAGATTTCCAAAAAGAACTTGAATCGTGACTCGTCTGACCACAGAACAGTCTTCCATTTTGCCACACTCCATTTTAAATGATCCCTGGCCCAGTGACAACGCCTGAGGTTGTGGATCTTGCTTAGAAATGGCTTCTTCTTTGCACTGTAGAGTTTCAGCTGGCAACGGCGGATGGCACGGTGGATTGTGTTCACTGACAATGGTTTCTGGAAGTATTCCTGAGCCCATTCTGTGATTTCCTTTATAGTAGCATTCCTGGTTGTGGTGCAGTGTCGTTTAAGGGCTCGGAGATCACGGGCATCCAGTATGGTTTTACGGCCTTGACCCTTACGCACAGAGATTGTTCCAGATTCTCTGAATCTTGGATGATGTTATGCACAGTTGATGATGATAGATGCAAAGTCTTTGCAATTTTTCGCTGGGTAACACCTTTCTGATATTGCTCCACTATCTTTCTGCGCAACATTGTGGGAATTGGTGATCCTCTACCCATCTTGGCTTCTGAGAGACACTGCCACTCTGAGAAGCTGTTTTTATACCCAATCACATGCCAATTGACCTAATTAGTGTTTATTCTTCCAGCTTTTCGTTATGCTTAAATTTACTTTTTCCAGCCTCTTACTGCTACTTGTCCAAACCTTTTTGGGATTTGTTGACACAGTGAAATTTTGAATCAACATATTTTTCCTTTAAAATGATACATTTACTCGGATTAAACGTTTGATCTGTCATCTACGTTCTATTACAAATAAAATATTGACATTTGCCATCTCCACATCATTGCATTCAGTTTTTATTCACAATTTGTTTAGTGTCCCAACTTTTTTGGAATCCGGTTTGTACTTTATTCACTTAATTTTACTTATTTATTATGTTCTATTATACTGTTATCTTTCAATCTAGGACTTTGTTAATCTCACTGATATTCTAACTTTGCACAGTTTTGATAAGCGGATCAGGATGCATTTCACTGTCCTGTATGACTATGCATGTGACAAAGAATCTTGAATCTTGTCTAAATTGCAACCATTTGCGTCTCTTATCAGGGGTGTCACCTATAGCTCAGGAAAAAGAAACTGCATATTTGTAGTAGGGCTGCAACTAATGGTTACTTTGGTAATTAATTCATCAGCTGATAATTTTGTCAACTAAAATTAGTTGAACTGTATATAAAAAAATGAAATTAAAAACGAAACTCATTAAATGAAACTTTACCAAATTAGATTTTGAGTTTTTTTTTACAAGTCTATGGTAACATTTCAAATTAGTTCAGCACAAAGAACATTGTCATCATATGTTGGGGATATGTCCAGACTCTCTTCCTTTTGTTGCAAAGGGAGTTCTCCCTTTGCTATGTAATTTGTCAAGTTTATTTTAACTGAAAGTGGATATCTTTTTGCATTATCTTTAGTCTGTGTGTGTCTGGAAGCATTTTATCACCATAGATTCTTTGGCACATTTGCTTGCAGCCAACACACTGTCATTGCCTGCTACATGTTATTTGCTGTCAGGAGTGTGCTGTCAAGATTTTCACGTTTTAAATCAGTAATCTCCTGCCACAAAACCTGTTTTACTAGCTGCACTAGGCTTGCTGCAGCACTTGCATATTATCACATCTTCCTTTAATTTGTATAAAAGTCAGCTGAAGTCTGACAGCCAACTACTCTGGAACTTTGACTGAACCTTTTGGCAGGAAGTCTCCTTGTGCTGCAAGATCTGTAGAGGGTTGCGTTTTTAAAAGGAGCAGCCTGTTTAAACCTTGCTTTTATGGAATATTTATTGAATCGATTTTAACCTCCACATCAGCATTTTTGATTTTATGGATTATTTACAGAAGATTTGAATCACTGCACTTTTTGAACACCGTTTGGCTAGTTTTTAAAGGATTGTAATAAAAGAACAAGACACCTTTATCACCTATCCATTGGCTAGATGTGTGTGTCCTCATTTGCCCGGCTCATCTCAGTTCATGAATATCAATAGTTTTGGTTCAAACAGGAAGCATGGAGGCAACCTAGATTGTCGCACTTCAAAAATGGGGCAATTATGGTAGGGGATACCAATCTGATCACCGGTCAAAAGACTTCATGAACAGAAACCGTGGCAATCGCCGTAAGATGCCAACTAATAGTTTGTCACAAAAACAGGAAGGCCAGATTACAGTTTGCAAAAAAGTTCTTAAAAGAGCCTTTAGAATTCTGGAAAAAAACGTCTTGTGGACAGATAAGAAAAAATTGAACCTGTATCAGAGTGACGGCAAAAGCAAAGTGAGGTGGATAGAAATATCTACTCAAGTTCCAGTAAGTGCATCCAAAGTCATTGAATGGCACTTAATCCTACCAGAAGATAATGATACCAAACATAGGGCTAAGGCAACACAGTTTCAAAAAAAAAATAAATAAAAAGAATGGATATTTCTTTAATGGCCAACCCTGCCTCCTGATTGAAACCCAATTAAGCATTACATGCAAGGGATGTGCAATAAAGTACTAAACATGACCACTTTAATATATCTACTATTGCTACGTACCAAACATTGATGCCCTGAAATGGGGGGACCATGAATAAAAAGTACTGTAATTTCTACATGGTGTGACCGAAATGTAATATGCACTTTAATCACAACTGGATTGATTGATTTTCAAATTTTACACTGTGGAGCAGAGGGATAAATCAATTAAAAATGTGTCTTTGTCCTTAACATTACGGAGGTCACTGTGCATATAATGCACTGACATTTATACAATAAATAAATAAATAAAATTAAAAAAAAAACTTGCTCTACTGGGATACAACAAACCTCTTATGATCCAAAACTTGCGAACCACAGGTAGTCAGCAAACAACAATGCTAAGTTTTCATACTGATTTGCTAATAATAATAATTTAGCCAACATTAGTCAGCCAGCCATCTACCTAAAGTAACTCATTTATTAGAAACTACTAATTATCACTGTGGGCAGGCATGTAGTGCATGGTCAACAGGTCCAACATCTGAAAGTCTGTTTTTGCTGCCCTTCACCTCAAACACTATCAAACAGAAATACGTGTAGGGAAAAAATCTGCAACCTTTGCATTTCATTCAAAGCTTTGTACTACAATGCATTTCTATTTCGAGATAATGCATCCGCTTTTATTAGCTGGTAGACTGCCCCATTTACATACTTATGGGCTGCTGCTTTGGTGGTGGTGGTTTATCGTGATTGCAGCAGGGTTTGCAATATTCTACTGTACAATGACTACAGCAACAAAAAAAGCTATTATGGAGTAAGCACAGTGTAATGGAAGGTAATTCTCTCTATGACGGGAGGAGGGAATAAAGAGTGCAGATGGGTGTTGGTCGCTTCATTGCAAAACCAGCTGCAAGGATTTGTTTTTCGAAAGCAGCCAGGAATGTTCTAAAGATACAGCCAAGGCTATGCAAGGAGTTGTTTTTCACTTCGAGGGGCTTCACTGCACGCAACGCTAATTATTGTGTCTTCTGGTACTAGGCACCGTCTCGGTCAAGGCCAAGTAGAGGAAAAACAACACCGTGTCCTGTGGAAGGGTGTGCACTGAAACTGATCACTTCTTTATACACTGCTTGCACGTAAGCCGCTTTTGGGTAAGGGCACTCAATTAGTATATAAGGGAAGGTTCCGCCCTCAGTTTCTTTGGACCGTGGGGAACGTGCATACAGCCCGGTACTGGACCAGGCTCACGAGTTGATCCTCTGACGAGACTGACAAGTGGGCTCCCTCAGTCTACTGGTCTAGGATGATGGCTCAGGGTCTTTTGATATTACTGTAAGCATAATCTTGTTTCTGTATGTCTATTGTCACTGCATTATATGTATCTGAATGTTGCTATAATTGAATAAGTAAATTTTACTAAAATATCGGACATTCTCTCTCTGATTCTTGCCTACTTACTCTTTAATTCCTTGAACCATTTTCCCAATTAAAACACACACAAAGGAAGTGAGAGGCCAAAAGAACGGAAAAGAACAGTATTCTTGACAATTCCGAAGAAGGGAGACTCAAAGGACTGCTCAAATTACTGCACCATATCCCCAATACCATAGGCAAGCAAACTCCTTCAAAAGATTGAGTACAACCATCGATAGGGAAACACCAGATGTGCAAGCTAGCTTCAAGAAAGGAAGCAAAACTCATGATCACATTGCCAGCCTTTCAATGGATTACGGAAAACAATTGAAGGTGTTCAGTGTTTTTGAGCACAAGTGGCTCTGGACAGACAGACAGACAGACACTTTATTAATCCCAAGGGGAAATTCACATAATCCAGCAGCAGTATACTGATAAAAAGAAACAATATTAAATTAAATAGTAATAAAAATGAAAAAATGAAAAAGAAAAAAAAAACCTGCCTGAAGGAAATCGGCAAACCACCATCACTCTATCAAGATCAAGAAGCTACAGTCTGAACACGATATGGAGACATGAATTGTTTCAAATTTAGAAAGGGCACATGCCAAGGATGCATCCTACTACAAGCAGTTTTCAACAGGTACACAGAAGCTGTAATGTGGCATGAAGACCTGGATGAGTCAGACTGGCATGAAAATAGGCATCAAAAATATCTCCTATCTCCAAGATGATACTATCCTGCTGGCTAAAAACAAGAAGGATCTCAAAATCTGATCATAAACATCAAAGAAGAAAGTGAGAAGGTTGGACTGCCCCTGAATATCAAGAAAAAGATCATGACAACAGCAAAACATGTGAGCGTCAAGATTAAGATCAAGAATAAAGAAATTAAAATTTCAACTTTTTTGGCTCTAAAATTGATCATGATGGCAGATGCACCCCTGAAACCAAGGCACTTGGTAGACATGTGATGGCCAGTATGAACAACATATAGAAGAGTGAAGACATTAGCCTGGCAACTAGATGTAGATTGGTCAGTGCTATCATTTTGCCAACAACATATGGCTGCCAAACCTGACGCCAAGAAAGCAATACAGGTGAAGGATCAACACTTTTGAGCTGTGGCGCTGCAGACATCTGCTACACATTCTGTGGTCGACCACAATACCAAACCAACCATCTCTGGAAGGGATCAAACCGAAATTCTCACTGGAGGCAAAGATAAAATGAAAAAGTCTCCTACTTTGGTCAGATAATGCAAAGCAGGTCACTTGAAGATGTCATGGGGCAAAAGAGGAAGAGGGTGCCAAAGAACTTGCTGGCTACATACCATCAAGACAGACACTGGAGAGAACATAGCAGAACTGAAAGAAGCTGTGAGAGACTGGAAGACAGAGAGACCACTGATCCATGGTGTGACCAAGAGTTAAGGTTAAATGGAACGGAAAACAAAGGGGAACAGGGGAAAAGCCTACGATTGTAGGGCTGTAAGGATTAGTCGACGTAATCAACGACGTCGACTACAGAAAATCGTCGGCGCGGATTTTTTTATTGTCAATGCGTCAAACAGAACCTTCAATTGAGGCTCCAGTCACAAAGAATCGCATTGGTTTTTGTAACTGCAATGCACTAAAGGAACGTATGGGGGCAGTATCGTTTGTCAAGACTGCACACAGTCCTACCAACGAAGAACAACGTCTGAAGAGAAGAAGAATGAAAATAAACGTGGTTGCAATGAAACAAGAAACAGGAGTTGCTGGTGAAAAGTTCAGGTCATTTTTTATCTAACTTCTTCATAGCAGTCTTTTCAGCACTTCCAGATAATAACCTTGGATAACCGTCTGTCCAGTTGGTATAAACTCATAATAAATAATCCCATCCATATCAAAAGGTTAGTAACATCGTTTTGACTCTTGGTTTGGACTGATGGAACATTTTCGGTTGTGGAGAATTGGCAGACTTTCATTGTGCACTTTGATGCTTTGTTTCAGGGTCATATTGGTACACCCATGTTTCATCACACAAGTGATAACATTGCTCAAAACATTGTCTTGCCTCTACCGAAGGTCTTGGCAAACTTCGACTATCCTTTTCTTTTGTTCATAGGTGAGCTCCTTTGGGACCATTTTTGCAAATGTCTCTCATGCCAACATTTTCAGTTAAGATTTTCCTCACTGTTTATCAATGTTCACTTGGTCAACCATATTTCTCAGTCAGCCGATGATTTTGACGCATAACTGGACAAATTTTTGCAATGCTTTAGTCAGATCTGCTCCTTATAGGCCGCCCTAACCTCTCTTCATCAACAACGCTTTCTCTCCCCTCAGAAAAACGTTTAATCCATTTGTACTTTGCAGTTTTCTTCATGGCATTATCCCCATAAACTTTGACTAACATGTCCCCGATTTCACTTTCATTCTTGCAAAATTTAACAAAAAATGTAATGTATGTTTGTTGCTGTAATGCAAGCGGCAATATTCTCGCAATGGCACCGCCATACACTGACACGAACACAGCTGAGACACACCGATATACCAAGGTTATAAAACCTTATCAAGCTGTTGATACAGTGCTTCCCAGTACATGGCGGGAAGTTTGCATACTTAATTGTCAGATCTCGTAGAACTCAAGATGCTTGAACTCTAAAAGGTGCCTGACACAATACTTCAAAGTTATATTAAGCAGTACTTACATTTCAAAGTACTAATCTACAACTTTTCTAGGTCTTCTTAAACCAGGTTTTTTTTTTCTTTTTGAATTAGACATTTCCCCTGACAAATTTCTAGCAAACTAAGTCTAACAGCACAACAATAAAACAATGCACATGCAGTCTTATAGATGCATAAGAATGCCTAAAGATTAACTGTTGCCTAAGAATATATTTCCTGTCTTTTACAAAGAGCTGTAACATGTACTACAAGTTTTCAATCACAACTATACCTTACTGAAAAGCTCTAAAATTCTGCTATTTAATGGTAAGGACTCTTTCACTGTATGGCACAGCTTTGGTGGAATCTTTCATAAAAGCAGATACACTCAACTGTAACAAACTGCTCACTTCAACATATACACATGCAAATGGCATTTTACAAATTAATGAGAGCAGACAATATGGACATTTATGATTTATTAATACTGCAATCCATATAAACTTCCTGTCGATTGAAATTTGAGCTTGAGTTTTTAAATCATTGACAGCCACATGTAAATCAAATACTTTTTTTACCCCTTTGGTTATATTCTTGAATAAAAGCGCACATTTGATATTTGAACAAAAGTCTTCACAAATTATACACGTCACGTTATTATTAGGATATGGAAAAAGCTTCTGCTTTAGGTATGTGTTCAGCATTTCCTTTAATCCTACACTTACCCAGATCTTTGTTTACATGGAACACACATGAAATGCATTTATACCAAATAATGGTGTACTGCATTAGTTACCCTATATAATTCCAGACACCTCAAACAACATGCATTTATATAGCACATGTTCATACAAATAATGTAGCTCAAAGTGCTTTACATGATGAAGAAAGAGAAAAAAGACAAAGTAAGAATTAAAATCAGAGAACACTAACATAGAATAAAAGTAAGGTCTGATGGCCAAGGAGGACAGAACAAAACAAACAAAAAAAAAAACAAAACAAAAAAAAAACTCCAGATGGCTGGAGAAAAAATAAAATCTACAGGAGTTCCAGGCCATGAGACCGCTCAGTCCCCTCTAGGCATTCTACCTAACATAAATGATCAGTCCTCATTGTATTCAGGGTTCTCATGGAAGGACTTGATGACGGTCACTCACAAATAAGGCGCCTTGGCTTGAGATGAGAGAACTTTTTGCCCGAGTTGAGCTCTGTCAAGGCGGAGGATGGGACAGCAGGCTGCTTGCTGCTTCTGCTGATTGACACATTTACAAGACGCTGATAGAGAGGTGCGAAGGGATTTAAAGTGGGCCAGGATTACAAGTTTTTTCCTAGGCGTTAACACCGTCATTAGGTATGGAAAAATACCACTATTGCATTTGGTTGCGCAGGGCTTTCATTGCAACATACACAAACAACTTTAAAATATGGCAATTCTGAACAAGTGGCTACATGGCCCTTAATGGCCCAGTATAAGCAGCGAGAAAAGCAGTTAGATCAATTGTGACTTCCATGGTTGAAAGAACTGTGATTAAAAACAATTGTTACTTCTATACTTCTCTGCTTGTATAAAGTTTATACAGACTAAGAGTATGCAAATATTTTTCAACTAACTTGAGACATTCTGCTAAGCTCATGACTAAATGCCAGATCTGCTGTCCCACAAACAAGTACCATTTTCAAAAGTGAAAAACTTTTCCCATTATGATGACTTGCCCTGATTTTAAAAATGAAATGGTCACTCATTGTTTTCAGGTCTATTGCCTTAGCTTATTCTCCCTGCTCTTTTGCGTTTGTCTTTAGAAGAAAAAAAAAAAAAAGACTTGCCTTATATAATCATCAGATTAGAGTGCCAGATGCAACAACCTTGTTGTCGGTAAAGTTTATTCTTCATATTAAAATCAACACAATTCAAGTTGGGAAGCATGAACTGGTACAGTGTGTTGCCACACCCACTACACAACGAAACAACTCCGGATCCCAGTTTGCAACCCCCCAGGCAGACACACGGTCCAGTACCACCCTCCAGAAATTACCCTCTATCTGCTACTGTCAGGTGTTACGTGGGGGACCACTTGGCCTGGTCCAGCCACTTGGGTCCCGAGTAATGAGGATGTTGCAAGCCAGATCACCCTCAGGGAAATACGCCACATGGCTGCAGTGCCATAACTGATGTTCCTTCTAATGTGCCTCATTCAGGACTCCACGAGCAACCGCTCATTCGACACAAAGTCAAACCAACAGTACCCAAGGATTTTCCAGAGAGACAGTACCAAAAGTAATCCAGTCTTCGTCTCAGGTCACTGGACAGCGTCCATGTCTCGCAACCATATAGCAAGACAGGAAGCACTAGGACTCTAAAGACTTGAAACTTCATCCTTTTGCAAAGATATCAGAAGCACCACACACCCCTTTCCAGCGACCTCATGTTAGTCAGTTGGGATGATGCCAGTCGCCCAAATGGAAGCAAAGATTGCTTGCAATGCCAGGAGGACAGCCTTACCACCAGCCTGGAGAGGTTCACCCCAGATACCACAGATCCCTGCATCCTTCAAGCCCCAGCGCTTGTTCACCCACTATGCAATCTCAGTGAGACTGGGTGGCTCACATCTGATTGGAGGATCAGCCTCAAGAATCATGAACTCAGAGAGATCAAACGTCCTAGCCGGAGGATCAGCTTTGAACAACTGCTCAAAGTAACCAGCCCAGTGGGTCACAACTGCAGTGTCATCCGCCCTGCCCTGACTGCAACTCTCCAGCTTTGATTCCTCTGTAAGCAGGACGTGGGTTACTAGACCACAGATATCCATATGTGAACAGAAGGAATGCTCTGATCGATCATCCACCTATCACTACAATAAACTCGACTGGTGTTCAGTAAATTTGACAATCACAAAACCCAATACCTAAACACATTGCCAAAATCAATATGTTAACAGAAGGAATGCTCTGCTCGCTCATCCACCTATCTAAATCAAGCAATCCTCACTATGATAAACTCGACTGGTGTCGAGTCAATGAACAGTCAATACAAATGCTTTTTTAAGACACATCTACTAAGTATACCTTCAGGGGTGAAGAAAAATGTTATCCACTATAATACAGTATACATTACATGAAATACGCTGGTTTGATTTTATGGAGCGGCATTTTATGGAGGAGCTTTTGTCTGAGAGTATGAAATTTTGTCTAATCATGGGTTGTGTTCAGCTATGTTGATTTTTCAAAAGACTGCTCCCGTCCTCTTATTTTTATGTAGACACTTTTCTGAGAATTACAAGCCCAAAGGGGATATAATGGGGTTAACAAATTCTTAAGGAGCAATGTTACTTTCTCTCACACCATCACTCTAACAAACATTTAAACCAGAAAACACCACTTTTAGCCGAGATCTGTGGTTGCAAACTCATACATGAAATTAACTTTCAGTATTACCAACATTTCATCCATTTGGAGAAAACATGGACACCTCACTAATGACACAAATGAAATTACTGAGCACTCTGTGTAATTACACTCTGAATTATTTTCCAAATACTCCAATCCACTCCCTGAAGAAAACCAATTTTTTTACCAAAGCTAGCTTTCCCCATGGTTTCCAAGGATGAAGCCTCCACTTCAGATGCACAAATTACTGTGACTGAGCTTAAGAAGCTGTGCCTCCAAGATTAATTTCTACTATTTGAGGTTATAGTTCTTTATACATACAGGCATTTTCTTGGCTATATTTAAATTTGCACAAAAAAAAAAAACACTAAACAAACACTCCAACACATTGACAGAAATTAAAAGACCAAGAGGCATTTACTACACTCTTATATAGCCACTGCGGTACATATGGGTTGGTTGGGTACACAAATTCCCAGTTCTTCTGAAATACATTATTGGCAAAGGTAATTTTTCAGTTTTGAACCTAGAAGGTAAAGTCCTCAATTAACAATAGCCTAAAAAAAACAGTATACAACAGAATAGCCGACTTACAACAAATTTCAGTAAAGTTTATTTACAAATTACTATAAATAGTTATCTATTAACTAGTGATGCACAGCCAGTACTTTCTGCGAGGGGAAAAAGAGCAAGATATGGTCCGTCTCTATAGCAAAAATACTCCAGGTCATTACAAAAATCTACTTAATGCACACATTCTGGGTAACTTAAGCATATCAATATACCATGTCATTACAGAACATGGCATTGGGTAGATTAACAAAAAACAAAATGAATAAATATTCTTTGTGCCACAATCAGACACACAGTATATTACTTTAAGTAAAACTAAAATAAAAGGTACATTGAAGCCAGTAACCCTGGTCTTAAGTTGGCTTCTTTAAAAGCACAAATGGTAGTTTCTCTTATCAAAAAGAATCATTTGTGTCTTTTCACCAGCAAGACTGCTTCTCTTCTCATTTATTATATTTGACAAAGCTGAAAAAAGGTGTTCAATGTCTATACTGGTACAAGGTGCCAATAGGCACTTGAGCTCTGCCTTGGCCAAGGTTGGGAAACAGGCTACATTGCTTTTCCAGTACTGGAGGGTGCAGTTATTCAGCTGAAGAATTAAAAAAACACAAAAAACACTTTTACCTATAATATAATAAATTATTAGTTTGACCATATATGTGATAAAGAAAAACAAGACAACTACCTATAACATCCACCACCATTAATAAAAACTTGACGTTGAAAGCTTAACATAATGATTTGGGTCATATAAAGGGTATTCTATAAATTTTGATGCAGATGTAATTTTAAGAGATGTAGCACAAGCTGTTCCATAATGAAACACTTTGTAACACAGGTGTGTCTTGAAATATTGAGAGACTGCAGTATATTTCAGGGTGATTGTTTTAAAGTAATGCTGACACTAAAGTTGGAGTAGATCTTGTCTTAAAATCATTTACAGTTTAGACACAGGAGACAACTTTCACAAGGTACAAAACTTGAAGATGTATTTTAGCTTGCAGGCGAACCTGTTCCTCCTTTTTGTCAAGTACCCACTAAATTAAATTCCTCCAATATTTTTCCACAGAGACTCGACGATCTATAGTAGAAAAACCCACAAGCTGTGTCGCTGTAATAACAGTGTTGCAGATAATCTTACAAACATAAATTGTAAAAACCGGACAAAAAGGTGAGGTGATGCCATTAACATGTTCCTTTTCTTCTCAGCTAATGTTTGCACCACACTCTTAAGTTATGCACGATCCCAGCAAGCCGCCGTGCCAACTGTGAGATTTCGGCAAATGCACGACGATACTGATTGGATATTAGAAACCTGCAGTGTATGGCTTGTGTTTTCTTTTTCTTTAAATTTAATCCGTAACAGTTTTTTTTTTATTATTATTTTTTATTCAGGATGTCTAGTCTTCCTAATTAATGATTATTGTTAAAAATTTTATGATTGTTATTTTAATTCGGCGGCAATTGGTTTTGCAGCCGCATATGAATTTTCTTTAAGAATTTCTTCATATATCTCCAGGAATGTAGAAGCAAAATCTCTCCGAGTGCAAATCTTTTTCTCTTGTGGTTCGCTGTTGATCTCTGCATCTCCTTCACCAGCTGACATCTTGACTAGCTGTTTCTCAAGTGCTTCTTGCATTTGTTTTTTTGGTATCTCGGCCACAGAATCAATCTTTGTACCGTGGAACAGGGACAGTAGAGATAGGATAGTGGCTCAGAGAATGTATCACTGAAGCATTATGAGACAGCCTCCAAAAATATGATTTTCGCTGTCTGAACTCCAGAATCTGTCTTGCCACACTTGCTAAGCAGACTTAAGCACTTCAACAGACAGAATCACGCCTGCAATTGTAGATGAATGTGCGCTTATGTCTTTAGTAAGTTGCTCTAATGGTTCAAGTAGAGTAATCACGTTTTCCACAAGTCCCCACTGATGCACCGTGAGAGAGGCCGGCAGCACCATACGCAGCACGAGAGGAAATATCTTCGTGGTTTTGCTGTATTGGGTAACCGCTAGTGATCCCAGTAGCATCCGATTTAACTTTCATTTTGGTAGCATTAGCAGCTAGAAATTCTGTGTATAATTCGTCATTGTGGTTGTTCAGATGGATAATTAAATTTGTGGTATTGAAAGATTTAATTCTGCAGCCACCTAGCATTCTCATTTTTTGCAGAAAGAGCAGGAAGCTCGTCCTTTTTTACTGAAAAATATGACCATATGGTTGACATGCTGCTTTACTAACGATATTTGCCCAATAAATAAACAATGCGCGCAGTGCTCCTGTCCTGTTGACAAGCCCGAATTATATCAGTCAGCCGTATTGGTTAAAATGTACACATCTGCCTGACTTCGAGGTCGTCATTTTTAATGAACATCGGCCAATAACATACAGTTCCCGATATATCGTGCATCTCTACTATTAACACAGAGAGAATTTAAGATTTAACAACTAATGTACTTCAAACTAATCCCATTGATTATTGCAGCAGCACTGGCTGCAAGGCAAAAAGAACACATGGTGAATGGTAAGCCAATCATATTAAGGGCTTAGCTGTACAGGGCAGAAAAGGGTGTGCTGTGTGCCATCCAGTAACAAACATATTACTAAAGTGTCTGGTTTGTTTTAATCCAGTGGGTTTTCCAAAGATATTTAGTAACAATGTGATCTGGTTGCACAGGAAACAACTTTCACCTAGGGACTCAGATTGGGGATGGGTGTTAAGCACTGACTAGGTCAGGAAGAGGCACCGACTTCCTGTAAAGTGATTCAGAAAATGCTCTCCTGCCTTCTTTTACTAGTGTTTAATAAGAGATACCATTGATTTCAACTACTTGGCCAAAAATGCTTAAATTGTTGCATACAAAGGTTTTCTTAATTGCTCGCTACTAAAAAGTAGGAAATTTGCAGCGCTCAAGTGCAAATCTGCCTTTAGTTGTGGTTTTAACCAGCTAATGATATAAACATCTCTTAATTATATTATCAAATATGACAAATCAGATTTTCGATAGCATGTTACAAAACCAGTTTAAACAGTATGTTTAAAATATTATGAATTATCTTTAAAGTCCCTAATTCAAACATTGTATCTCTACTGTTTAATACACTCACCTAAAGGATTATTAGGAACACCATACTAATACGGTGTTTGACCCCTTTTCGCCTTCAGAACTGCCTTAATTCTACATGGCATTGATTCAACAAGGTGCTGAAAGCATTCTTTAGAAATGTTGGCCCATATTGATAGGGTAGCATCTTGCAGTTGGAGATTTGTGGGATGCACATCCAGGGTTTGAAGCTTCCGTTCCACCACATCCCAAAGATGCTCTATTAGGTTGAGATCTGGTGACTGTGGGGGCCATTTTAGTACAGTTAACTCATTGTCACGTTCAAGAAACCAATTTGAAATGATTCGAGCTTTGTGACATTGTGCATTATCCTGCTGGAAGTAGCCGTCAGAGGATGGGTACATGGTGGTCATGAAGGGATGGACATGGTCAGAAACAATGCTCAGGTAGCCCGTGGCATTTAAACGATGCCCAATTGGCACTAAGGGGCCTAAAGTGTGCCAAGAAAACATCCCCCACACCATTACACCACCAGCCTGCACAGTGGTAACAAGGCATGATGGATCCATGTTCTCATTCTGTTTCCGCCAAATTATGACTCTACCATTTGAATGTCTCAACAGAAATCGAGACTCATCAGACCAGGCAACATTTTTCCAATCTTCAACTGTCCAATTTTGGTGAGCTTGTGCAAATTGTAGCCTCTTTTTCCTATTTGTAGTGGAGATGAGTGGTACCTGGTGGGGTCTTCTGCTGTTGTAGCCTATCCGCCTCAAGTTTGTGCGTGTTGTGGTTTCACAAATGCTTTGCTGCATACCTCGGTTGTAACGAGTGGTTATTTCAGTCAAAGTTGCTCTTCTATCAGCTTGAATCAGTCTGCCCATTCTCCTCTGACCTCTAGCATCAACAAGGCATTTTCGCCCACAGGACTGCCGCACACTGGATGTTTTTCCTTTTTCACACCATTCTTTGTAAACCCTAGAAATGGTTGTGCGTGAAAATCCCAGTAACTGAGCAGATTGTGAAATACTCAGACCGGCCCATCTGGCACCAACAACCATGGCACGCTCAAAATTGCTTAAATCACCTTTATTTCCCATTCTGACATTCAGTTTGGAGTTCAGGAGATTGTCTTGACCTGGACCACACCCCTAAATGCATTGAAGCAACTGCCATGTGATTGGTTGATTAGATAATTACATTAATGAGAAATTGAACAGGTGTTCCTAATAATCCTTTAGGTGAGTGTATGTATGTTTAGTAAGCAGTATTTTTCAGTTACTAGAGAGAAAACATCAAAAATAAGTTTGGAATGTATACAACATAGTCCATGATAATCTCTTTTATAAACCATACCTCCTCCCATTGGCTGTTACACTTGGAGAGCCCCATTTCCATCACACATTAATGTTCAAGTCTTGCATTGTATTTTTTATATTTATGAATGCCAATACAGTACTAGTTTACTTTAATTGATAGTTGGGTAATGTCTTGATGGGCATACCAGTATTGTAAAGCTGCCATTACCAGTGTGATGTAGTGGTTAAGCCTTTGGGCTTCAAACCCTAAAACAGTGGGTTTAAATCCTGCTACTAACATTGTGTAACCATTAACAAGTCATTTTCCCTACCTGTGCTCCAAATGGAAAACCAAAATATAACCAATTGTATCTAAGTAGCTAAAAAAAAAAAAGTTGAACGGGACTTCTGTTTTTGTAATATTTCACTGATATAGGTATCGATTACTAAAATTCTGGTATTGTGACATCCCTATAGTCAAGCAACCGCTGGAAGTTATGAAACCCTTCCACATCAGTCCTCCTCATTTGGCACCCTTTGATAATGTGCATGATGAGAACTTCCAAATGCAGTAAGTGACTACAAAGTTAAGTGGTACATCGGTATACATCTACTTTGGAACAAGTCCAACTTGGTATACGTCCTGTTTGGACACCAAAAATTTTGCTTGGTATACGACCTTTGTTTGGAATACGACTCGCGTACTAACCTTGTTTACCTCTCTCGAGACAAAGCCACGACTGCCCACGAGCGTTAGTGCGCCAGTTGCTAGCATTCAGTGAACAACCCGCGCTATAACTCTCTGTGAACTTTCACGTGTGTGATACGTGTGTGTCCACAGCTCCTGTCAAAGTCCAGCTTTAAAATAAACAATCACTGCGCTCGCAGCTTGGTGAGGGGGCGTGGAGGTTATGTGGCTGAGGGTTGTCAGGGCGATTAGCGATGTGGGCGTTTCTCACCAAAGTGCACTTGTGAGGGACCCTCCGCATTCATGATTGTTCCTGGGGCTGCTTATCTTGATAAACAGAAGTGTGAGTCAGCTAGAAGGGGAGTAAAAAGAAAAAAAAAAAAAAAAGACGGGAGGTTGAGTGAGTGAGAGAGAGAGGGCTGCTTATCTTGATAAACAGAAGCGCGAGTTGGCTTGAAGGGGAGTAAAAAGACAGAACGGACAAGAGAGAGAGAGAGCGCGCGAGCGAGCGCACGCACGCATGGATAAAATGGCTGAAGCAGGCAGAGCGAAGGTCAGCTGCAAGTAGGGCGGGCGACTCCCCAGTTGGGAAGCAGGCACCAGGCTTTTTTTTTGTTTTGTTTTTTTTTTTTAAAGAATGCTTCCTGCTTTTAACTTCGTTGTTTTAAGAAGACTTTTTCTATTGTTTTTAACCTCCACGTTTCACTTCTGATTTTATGGATTATTTATTGGAACTTTGGAGACTGCACTTTAATTTGAACACCTTGTTTTGTTAATTGTTTTAATAAAAGCACTTTGCACTTTTTCACCATCCTCTTGCTTTGTTGTTACCGATGAGGTTAGCAGCGAGGCACATTACCGACGGTGTAGGATTCAAGGGCTCCCCGGCAGCAAATGGGAGCAAACAGCAAACCTGCATCGTCACAACGTGACTGTTTTTTTCATGTAAATTTGAATTGATTGTTGAAAAGTATGAAGGTGGCATGCGTATCCGGGACATGGCTGTTGCATACCGCTTGCCAAGAAGGACGGTATCTACGAATGTGAAAAACAAAGATGTTATTAAAAAGTGAAGTAAAATTTTCATTTATTTCATCTAATTGCTTTTGTATTTATGTATTTTAGTATTAAGCAGTGTTTAAATTATTTTATATACCCCATCAATGTATAATATGCCAATAGCAATAGGATTTTTTTTTCCATGGGAACGGATTAATCATTTTCCCATTATTTCTTGTGGGAAAAATTTGTTTGGTATACGTCCTGTTTGGTATAAGTCAAAGGGTCTGGAACGGATTAAGGACGTATACCGAGGTTCCACTGTACTTTGTGTTAAGTCCTTTAAATTTCTTTTATAGAGTAATGTAAATCTATATTTAATGTGACTATACTCAAAACCTCAGCATTTGTCTTAATAAAAGGCATTAGTGTTGCGTTTTAGGTAGCGATTTCACTACATTAAACTAATTGTTTCATGTTTGTTTTAGTGAATGGTGCTTCTTACTTACAGTTCATTGCTGTTCATACACATCCCATATTTGGGAACAGTTGATCACTTTTCCTTGTTAACTGTCCAAAAGGGGATGAGCACATGTGTGCAAATCAAAAACTGGTATACACCTCATTGCATAACTAGGTAATCACCTAGTTTAATAACATTTACCCCAGGAACCATTTTTTTTTTTTTTTTTAAATTCTACCAACTTATTTCAGCTTATTAAGTGAAAGTAAAAAAAAAAAAACAGCAGAATCCACAACTCAGTTGCGAAGTATCCACTTTTTCTGTGTTGTTGCTGTCTGACAAGGGTCAAGCAAGAACAGAAAGACAAAGGAATCCTAATTCCAAACAAGAGAACGCACACTGCACATATGAAACAACCTGCCTATATTTAAGCAACAACATTTGCATACAAAATACGCAGTAACTAACAGAATTCCAGTGCTCGGCATAATAAGGCTGAACACACTGAAAATTAAAATAAAATTTGAGCTACTATGATTTGACATTAACCTCAGAACTGTGTAAATGTTTAAATATTTCTGACTCTTTAAACTGTGTACCAATTATTTTGGAGTTTTAGCATGGAATCCCACACTAAAGTATCGCTTTGAACCCTGCAAACCCAAACTACCACCTCCTACTCTTGAATTTGCTTTAAATTTTGCTCTGTACTGTTAATATTGTACTTGAAGATTCATGAAAACTACCCAAAATCATTTTTACAGAATTTTTCCTTAGTTGCTCAGAACAAAACATTTACTATGAATAGGAAACAGTTGAGAGATAATTACAATACAACAATCAGTATATTCACTCATTTCATTTATGAAACATGTATAGTTTCGAAGTACCTTAGTTTACATAAAAAGAAGACTGTCTAACCTCCAGCAGCAAAAACTAGTTTATATGATGTGTCACAATTACTGACAAATGGCAAATGATTCTGTAACAGTTTATGTTCATTACAGACTGCACTTTGATCACTTAATTTTGTGCGCAGAGAATATCAATTTGTGAAAGGCATCTTTTAAAAACAAAAGTCATAAGAATTTGCCATTTTACAAATACTAAGAGGAAAAAAGCAGTATAAATATAAAAAAGACACAAAGTGTACATAGAGTACCTTTAACCCATGTGGAAATTTAATTTTTTTTTTTTTTTTTTAATATTAAAACCTACAAATTCAAAAACTATCCTAGCTGGATCTACTTCTACCAATATTTAAAATGTGTTAGGATGGTGTATGCTATATAAAGGTTAAATTTAAATGACTGGTTGCTCTCACTTCCATTTATTAAATATAAGGGAGGCATATCTATAAAAATTACTTGCAATGAGCAAACCAGCTGCTTCATAGAGGTGGGAAATAAAGCCAAAAAATTATACCACTATTTAATAAAGACTATCAAGGTTACAGTATATATCACAGTATAATCAAACTGCATATACTGTTCAGACTGAATCCAGCTTAGGTGATTCTGCTGGCTCCATTTCATAGACTAACTGTGGCTGATGTTTCTTTTAATAAGGACCACTTTAAAGCAATAATTCTATTTTTACAGAACATTTTCCATGCTCAAAATGCTTCAAGGAATTTCAAAATGAAAAAGCACAAAAATAAGATCAAATATACAACGTTGAATACAAAATTCTCAGCATAAAACACTAAACAAAGATAAATAGAAGACTTGGGAGCACCCCTAGTGACATACCTATCAGATTTTTGTAGGGTCAATACCAATCACCTATGTCATGTTACTGAGTCAGCTTGAAATTTAATGTGGAAAGGGCATGGAGAGTCATCAATGTGAAAACAGAGCAAACTGCTTGAGCAAGTTCCTTAACCAAAACATAGCAAACTGCTTGAGCAAGTTCCTGAACCAGAATATTGCACCAGGTGCACTGTACAATGGCTGACCCTGCATTCTGACTCCCGACCCATGAGATTAATCCTGTCAATTTTACAATAATCCTTTAAGAAATTTTTTAAGTTAAAAAAAAAAAAAAACCCTTTGTTAAACTCCTTTCAAAATATCTTAAGACTTTTGTTATTGCTTAGCCTGTGTACTAGTTCAGAATTAAAATATTAACTGGATCTGCAATATAACTGGCAGACCTCATTACACTTCCCAACGCACCTTTCAAATATAACACATGTCCTTTTATTGCGTTTCACATTTTAGAGATTACACAAATGGACATTAGTTTGCCTTCAAAAACCAAACAAATCACAATTTTATGATTTGCATATCCATATTTAGCAATGACGTATGTTTTGCCCATCTTGCTAACTGCAGTTATTGGTGCTTTGAATTTTAAATTTTGGTATTAACAAATGCAAAAATTGAATTCATCTCCAGTACAGGCAAGCCAAATAGACACTGTCAGAAACTTGTCTTGAGTTTTACTTGCTATACCTGTTTGCACTACTAGTTTGCTATATGCAAATGTAAGACACTTGCTCCACAACCGAATTGTATAAATTGCTTAGAAAATGAATGGATGCTTAAATGCACATGCGTGGACATGATCACCACAATTAAAGAATGAATGTGAAGTCTCCGTTAACTTTCTAGGGTCTGTGTAGGACACAGTATTAAAAAATTATTCATCATGACATTTTGTTTTCTGTTACATCTTTGTGACACTACAAGTTGAGCAATTAAAATTTACTCATTGCGCTCACCAACCATACTTTAATGACTTATGGATTAACTCTGTAATGGGCTAAAAGTGTTAAGGGGACAAAAAAAAATAAATAAATAAAATACACAACAATAAGCCAAATTCCTGAAGTCACACACTGAAATTATCCTGCCTTGAAGAAAATGTATTTCTAGACATTACTTAAGGTTTTCTTCTGACGTGGAGATGCGGTGCTGCATGACCACCATGGTGAGGTATTTTTATGTGTAGTATTCATTTACGATTTTCACACAAAGTACTTTACCTAATGTAATATTGGTCTACCTGCATACATGCACAAATACTGTACAGACTATCATTCAGTACCACGGATACTGGAAAAAAAAAAAGCTTGAACCATTACGATTTTGGAACACTGTAGTACCAAAGACTAGAATCAAAAGTATTGGTTCTTTTGACATCCCTGTAAGAAACACAAATGAATTAGAATGGAAGATAATAAACCAGAATAAGTTACAAAAATAAAAATACTACAAGAAAACCCTGACCAATAGATGTGACACAAATGCAAATCCTGAGCCCCTGGTAAAAGAGGTAAACTGAAAGGGTCACAACATCAGGGTAAGTTAGATCAATTCATTCTTTTATAAAGCTATGTAATATTCAAAAAATCTTAATGGTTCAAAATAATAACTGAAGAAGAACATATTACATTAGCCATAAAAAATTGAAAATGTACTGTAGGTACTAGAGAGTTTAAAGAAGAAATTTACAAATAAATATTCTTCCCAATGCCTGTGGTTCGGTATTCAATAAAAATAAGCCTAAGCAGAGTTTACTATTGCCTTTCAAAATATCTTGAAGAACCCAATACAAAACTACATGAAGGCGAACCAAAGAAAAAGTACATGTCCATTGATTGAACACTGCCTGTGCAAAAGCTATTAAACCAAGCGCAATAATCCAGCCTACTAAAGAAAGCTTTCACACTACTGACAGTCAAAATCCTCTCTCTACAGAAATTGATGTTGCTGGACAATTTTTTAAAAAGATACTTCAATAATAAAATACTACCTGTATGGAATGTTTTCCACTCCACTGTTGCCTACTGATGACTTGCTTTGTTTTCTGTTTAAAAAAAAAAAATGGTTCTTTGCCACCACTTGGTGCCTTAAGCAAGTGCTCATTTTCCTTGAAGGTTAATTCAGGAATAAGCTATTTTCATCATCACTATCTGAAGTAGAAAAAAAACTACTGTACTGTTATATCAACTTCTTTAGTGATTATGTGGGTGGGGTAAAAGGTCTCCCTTCAAAGTCTGAAGATGCAATTTTACGTAAACTTTTTTTTAGGTATAGTAGGGGTGTAATGCAGATGGGGTTGGAGTTGTGCACTGCGAGATGTGATAGTATACTTACATTTGCTACTTGTGCTAAACGGGCCATCCTAATTATTGGACACCAGTAACGGTGCAGTGAATACGCTTGACTTGAGCATTCCTAGTTTTCATACTCTCCCTGTACATTTAGCATTCGTTTGCTCAGAGGCTGATGCGCTTTCCGCTTCCTGCACAGCTCTTCTTTTCTCCACCCTAGCGGCCCACTTCTCTTCTTTTGTCAGTATCTATTCACATTAAAACTGATTAAGTCAGTATTTGTGTTGCAATTACTTAAGATGCTTTCCTTAATTTTTCACTTAAGCAAGCTCTTAAGTCTTCAATCTGCCTCAAAAATGATTTAAGACATGAAGAGGTAGGGGAAGTGACAGAAAAGGTGGTACAGAATGAGAACAGCGCGGCCGCCCCGCTTCTGAAAGTTGATTCTACAATAAAATAAAATAAAAAGAGGAATAACCTTGAAGGTCAATCATCACTCCCAAAAGGGGATAGTAGACGTCACATAGTATACATATACCAAATTTCAGGTCATTAGATCAAACGGTTTGCGAGCTGCAGGCGATTTAAAATCCTGGACAGTCAAACGGACAGCCACAGTAGCGTATTATATAAGATACGATGCATTAACTGCAGTTGCAAATGTTTGATATACACAACAAGGCTTGTTGGCTTTTTGAGACCAATCATGCATACTGGTTTCAACCATAAACAGTAGAAAACAAAGACAGCTGAAGAACCAAGACGTTTTTGTAACCACTAGCATTTTGAACAGGGAGCAACATTCAATTAAGCATTATTTCAAAAAGTCACTGAATGTAATATATACTAAACAGGATGCAACCTGACATTTTAGTAGGTTTCATATATCCAGCTTCCAGGATTGTAACAATTGAAGAGCTTGGTTGGAGTGAACTGTCTTGTTCCTTCGGAACTACATGTGTAGCTAGTGAAATGTTGGGAAACTTGATGCTGCATGCGTGCATTGGGCCGTTTCCCCACCCTTATCAAACTTCATATCGCTGAAAGTTGGATAACTATCGAAGGAGGACTGAAAGCAAGTTGCAGATTGCGTCTGTTACTTTGTTTTCAGGCAATCAATACACAGTTGCAGTTTTCCTAAGGGGACGACTTCCACCTAATATAGGATACAATCTAATAAGAAATAGGTAAATGATAGATTTGTGTTTTTGAAGGGACTTAATTTGTGCTTTTTTCCCCAGTTGCCCTTTACTATTACTGTAGGCTACAAAATAAATTTTAAAAAATTGCTAAACTGGAAGAATCCTAACTACCCCCTTTTAAGTCAGTGGGTAACTGATGTTATATATTTGAAACTGGAAAAAATCAAATTCTCACTTGGAGATGTACAGAAATTTTTCAAAACCTAGCAGGATGTAATCAATAACATTTTAGAATAAGCTTTTAAAGCACTGAAGAAGCAGACTCTCTCCCCATTTCTTTTAATTCTCCATTTATCTATATTCACTTATTCAATTATCTACTTACTTATTTTTTTACTAGGTTTAATTTTTATTCTGCTGACCATGCTCTTTCTCAGGGGTGGGGTGGATTTGTTTTCAATCCTATTCTTGTAAAATTGATCTCTCTGTATGGAATGTTATGTGATTTCAATAAAATTAAAAAAAAAATTAGAATGATGGGCTAGAGATAGCTCAAGTTAATGCTCTTCCTAATTGACGATTGTGTGCTCGTACATTGCTATTTTAAGACACTAAATAATGGATCTGTGTTACTTGGGGGAATGGCGGGGATTTAAACAAAATGATGCCTTGAGAGTGGTTAATAAGAAACACAACACAAGCTTTATCACTATTGGAAGGCAAGAATATTCTAGTTGATCGTGCAGCTTGCCCACTTGTGTAGCATCAACCTCACTTAAATTTAGATCCAAGATATCTTACTACATCATAGGTCATGAAAGTTTGATAAAGCTTAAAAGAATTTGTACTCCAAACTAGGAGTGTGTACTGATAACCCTTCACCATAAAACGAACAGCTAAAGCTTCAACACAATTTAGATGGAATTTCAGTATTCATTTCATAAAACTAATTGTAAAGTAATAATGAAGCAAATACTACTAGGTTTAAAATAAATAAATAAAACAGCAAATGAAAAACATTTCCAAATACTAGCACAGGAGTGAAACACTCAGTACCACTAAACATGATCTCCTTCGGTAGCACGTCTGCCACCTTACAGTGGATCTGCGAGTACACATGTTGGAACCAGGGTACACACACTAGTGATCAAATCAGGTGAGTCAACAAGGAAGAATATGCTTCACAAGGTAGCTAGCACTACTGTGGCCTTAAGTGGTGGTCCCATTACTGTGTATGACATAACAAGCTTGCATGATAAACAATATTTCAAAGTCTAGTGTGGACTCAAACAAGGAGTGGTATAGTAAGGCACAAAATCAAACATGAAGAGCAGTAATTGAGAAAAGGATTAAAGTTCAAGAAAGCAAAATTCTACTAGACAGTTACAATAACCAGATTGAAACTCAAGAGTAGGATCCTAAAAACAGTCTGAAGAAAAATGTCTTCGTGGTGACAGTTTGTGGGATATTGCTAATAATAAAAAAAGCTCATATCTAATGTAAATGAAGACTGATTAAATCTTTTTAAAAGTATGAAAATTAACAAAATAGTACCATTTTACTGGAAAGGAAAACATTACACTGCTTAAACTACTTGGAATGTACATCAAACTAGGGGCATCTGCTGAGCAACAAGAATCAAGCTTGCAAAGAAAACTGATGACATTTCCCAAGAAGCAGCAGATGCTGAAAAAAACAAGTTTCTGTATAGTACTTAGAAATATCCCCCTTATAACCAGATAATGATCTTAAAAATCAAAAAGGTAAGGAGGTGAGAAAGAGCAAGTAATTTTATGATCAACCCAGTAAAACTCCAGATCTAAACCAGACTTAAGAAAAGAACTACTTTAAGAATTTATACCGACTAGCTTTACAGAGTTAACTAAAATGAGCATGGCTTTGTATACAAGAGATTTCCATCAAATACTATGTCATGAGGTATTTAAATTTACAGGAAACCGATTTAAGTACTGAGCAACATGTTATGCACAACTGTGAAAAACATACTTTAACACGTTAATTTGGTTTCTACTCTGCAGAATGTTATAATAACAAAAGGTGTAGAGATTATTTTTTCCTCAAGGCACTGTTAAGTTTACCAAGTACAGTACAAGTACAATTTAGTAGGATGGTTACATTTTCAAGTTTAGAATTCTTAACTTTAAACATGTACAACAACCCTTTAATATACAAAATGTTGCTTAGAAATCTTAAACTTACAGATCTTGCTTAATGCAAAGGATATAATGTCAGCTTCTGAAGAATCATACCCACTGGTAAAAGTCAACAAAATAAATCAAGGGCAGTGTTGGACTGAATGCCCAACTACCCCTGTTATGAAAGAAGTTTTGCCGCAAAGAAGAGAGAGGTTTTGAGCCAGCACACATAATGAAAGTGACAAATATAGGTAACTACACTCAGTAGTCCTGGAGGCCAAAGTGGCAATAGGTCTGGGATCCAAACTTTTTAATTAGGAGCCAATCATTACCTCTTAATTACTACTACTGAAGTAATAAGTGCACAAACAATATTTAGCGCCTAGGCTAACTTGAGATTCCCAACCCTGACTTGCTTGCATGTTTCAGGCTTTATTTGCTGCATTTACGTTTTTTTACTCCTTAGTTTCTTAACAAGCTACATACCTATCAATACAATGCAAACACCATATGAATAGGAAGCTAACTTGATCCCTTTTACACAACCGTCTTCATCAAATAAACATTTTAGTAAATGAGAAATAGAAGAGGAAAAAAAGAGAACAGGAAATTACAAACTTGATCTGGGTCTCAAATCATTTCAATAATGTCCACTGAAAAGAAAAATCTACAATGTAATAATGACCTGAAGAAATAGCAGAATGGAAACACTACCTAGCCTTTACAATTAAATAATGGCCGATACCAGGAAGTACTGCCTTCTAATTTAGTCCGTCAGGTTAGAACAAAAACCTGCAGCTACTGGTACTATCCAGGACCTAACTTGGTACTAACAGGACCTCAGATCGCTTATCTTTCATACACATCTGCTGCAAGTCGCATTCTCAAAGACTCAACTGAATGCGTTTTAGAAAATGTGACCATCGGTAGGATATTACAAGGGTGATCAGTGCCAACCATTCAATGCAAACTGCTAGTCAACTGCTCAGTCAGTGTAACTTGTTAGTTATGCTTCATTCACTAGTCACAAAACATGAGGAATTCCATGCCCACAATACTCCTGCAGCAACCATACAGGTGGTAAAATGCACATGGTGAGATTTTCGATGAAAAACAATCTTTCTTACGTTATAAACCTTACTACATTGTTCTACCAAGATATACCAAAAATAGAGATGAAATAATCTATACGACTACATGGCATCATTAAGTACTACAGACGTCTCCAGGGAAGGGTCTTAAATTGACCAATGTCTATCAACATTATTTTTTGAAAATTTGTCAAATACAGTACATCCAGATGGTTTCGGACGACATACGAAACTATTGCTTCTTATATTACAACAGCATCAAGCTGAGCATATTGCTGATTAAACACTCTTGTCTCATATCAACTAAAATCCCTTATGTTAAAATCTGCACGGGCTGATAATAACGGACAGATGCTTTGGACTTGTCTATTGCGGCCCTACGCGTGGAAGCGGTGATGAAAATGAACACACTTTGTGACATGCTGCCCATGTTGCCCTGAATGGAACATGTCCGCATCTTAATCTTGTGAGCCCCCCGTCCCCACTTCAAGCACAGCTGTCTTCTTGCCTAAACAAAACAAGAACCGTCAGTGTGGAATACACAAGAACAGCGAACATATAGACAGATGAAGGTGAAAAAAATACTTTTGTTTTCAATATACAAGGCCCGAGATTCAAACCGCCATTGACGCCGCCATCTTATAATGCGGGGTGACAAAAATGGGGAAACAAGCATTACAGTGAACAGATGTCTAAATGTATCGGCAAGAGTAATAAATCTACACAGAAAACAGATGAACGCATTACCTCAATATGGAATCGTCCGTAAAAAATCGCCTTACGGCCGTGTCATCAGATTACTACCATAACACACCAGAAATTACGCAAACTGTGATTACGTAACATCAACAATTGCTACTATGGGGAAGTGATAAAACCTGCCTGGACCTCTTTTTTTAACTATCCTAGGCGTACGTACAATGGTAAACACCAAAGAATCCCAGGATACCCAGACACCGAGACAGCGGAGCACAGGCAGGAAGGCACCTAGGCAAACCCCCTGCTGCCTTCACACGCAGGCCCACGCACTAAACCAATGTAGTACTGTGAATTCCACCAGCTCCAGCCCCCGCCCTCACCCGATCTGTCGCTATGGGTGTCCGAATATTATGATATTACCTTGTGAATTCGCTTCAGAGCCATTGATGATGAAGACAACGACGAGAAAGAGTTCTCAGGTCTCAAATGAAAATGTGTCAGTTAAAAGGAAACAAAAACACGCTTGGCTCTCGCGCACTCTGTGGTCTCCTAAAGTCACCCAGTTGATCGTGGTCTTCCGGCTGATAACCAGCAAATACGTATTTCGTTTTGTTCTCCAAACTCTCGTCTTTGGGGTTCCGCTCCTGTTACCGGCTACTCTTCCTCTCTCAACCCAACTACCCGCTTCCTCTCCGGCGTTCTAATCTTCTCTGTAACTATACCACAAGATGGCCGTCTAAGCCGGAACTATACACACCCTGCCGCGGACTTGACTCATATTACTCCGCCCTCACACAGAGCTACTTTGCGATCAATCCGCACCTAGGCCGAATGTTCGTTTTCCGTGTCAGGTGGCGGTTCCAGTTGAACAAACTTTTATTATTAAGTTGAAAGCATAATATGAAAAGCTGTAGGGAGGAATTGTGTCAATTATCTTTTTCCACTGAACGATACATTCAGTAGTACATATTCTAATTAACATATCAGCAGGAAATGCGTAGCAACGCCTGAAGTCTTCCTGTGAATTCTTTTTTATGTATGGATTCAGGTCACGTGGTTATAAAGACTGTTGCAATTCGAAGAGCCGCCTCTGCGAGAAATTCTCGAAGATGATTGGATTGTAAGCCGGCAAGCGGGATAAATCACTTTCAAGTGCCGCTGCTTCGTCAAAACCGTGTAGCGGACGCTGTAAAGCTGCAGTTTGCGCTTTTGTTTTCTTGGACTGTTGTATGGAAAATGCCTTTAAACTGCTTATTTTATTTAACTTTACGCTTAGTAAAGTGGTCAAAAGGACGTATCTACAAGACAATATTTTGTAGCTTTGCCGAAAGTATTTTATATAGTGCCGATCTTTGCTATAAAAATGCACCTCTTTACAAAAAGCACAGCTTTGTTTACAGCTACCGTTTATCGAAATGATTTTTCTAGCATGTTTTTCCACTTCGACACAAAGACTGAATACTACCCTCAAAAATAACTAAAGGGGTTGTTTACTTTATCTAATTTAACTTAATATACATCCATCCATCATCCAACCCGCTACTGTATATCCTAACTACTGGGTCACGGGGGTCTGCTAGATTAATATACAGTCGTTTAAATTTGTTGATATTATGTTTCTTGTCCTAGTTGACATAATATTCTTAGACATTACATTAACACGGTTAAATCATGTTGAAACAAAACCATTAAATTACGTTCCTTTGACAGAAACATAATTGTCTTTACCTATTTTAAGTTGCTCTTACACAGAATTACCACTTTATTAATACTCAAAACATGTTATTTTCCTTTTCATCATACATAGTAGAATTAAGTTGATGTAACTTAAAACAAACCAGTTTTATGATAGTGACAATCCTGTTTTTGCACAAAGATCAGCCTCTTTTGTTGTGTTGTATTCAAAGCACCCCCATACCTTTGTACACTTGGAAAGAAAGACTTTTAGTTAAGTTGTTTTTCCGAATGCTGTGGAGGTTGCGTAGTTGTGGAAGATGATATATATATATATATATATATATATATATATACTGTATATTGATAAACTGGCAAATTTGTTGATCATTTTACATCAGAAAAGTGTTTCTTTGCCTCAAATACAACAAAATTGTCACTGTTAAAGTTACACAAAAAATGCAATCCTGAAAATAATGAAAATATCTTTTACATCCTTAATTGTGTTGATATAACATAAACGGTTATTTAAATACAAGATTTTTTAGTATAATAATATGAACATGTTAAAGCTATATACTGTACATTGTCACACACAGTAGCCAAAGGGTCTGAATAATGGTAATTTCATGCCAGACCAGGGGGGCAGCGAGGGCGAGGTGCACTGACTTTCTTTCTCAATCCCTTGCAGACCATCCATAGGAAGTCCTGCACGGGTTCTGGCCCCTCTGATGATGTCACTTCTGGTTCCGGGCCCTCTGATGACAGTCCTTCCAGTTCCAGCTCCTCTGATGACATCCCTTCCTATCTTGGCAAATAAAGCCGCCATCTTTGACAATCTACCTAAGTTCTGTTTTGGACCTGTAAACAACTCCTATGCATTATCCATTTGCAGCCAGGGAATATTATACAGGTATATATACTAGACATTAAGCCTGTTAAAATAACGGGCGCTAGAACAGTATTGCATAAACATTATTAGGAACAGTCTATATTAAATGGCAAGGGACCTTGACCTGTTTGTTGTCTTAATTTTTTTGTTAAAAATATTTTTGCAAGAAGCCTAAAGTAAAATAATATCCATCCATCCATTTTCTAACCCGCTGAATCCGAATAGGGTCACGGGGGTCTGCTGGAGCCAATCCCAGCCAACACAGGGCACAAGGCAGGAACCAGTCCTGGGCAGGGTGCCAACCCACCGCAGGACACACACAAACACACCCACACACCAAGCACACACTAGGGCCAATTTAGAGTCGCCAAACCACCTAACCTGCATGTCTTTGGATTGTGGGAGGAAACCCATGCAGACACGGGGAGAACATGCAAACTCCACGCAGGGAGGACCTGGGAAGCGAACCCGGGTCTCCTAACTGCGAGGCAGCAGCGCTACCACTGCGCCACCGTGCCGCCGTAAAATAATATTAAAAATAAAATAGAAACGTATATGACAATACAGTAAGTATAATTAATATTGCCTTAGTGTAAAACTTTATAACAATCTGTAATACACAATATCTGAAGAAGATATTTAGAAAAATGTTTTTATTTTTTTACCTCAGGAAATTTTTCAATAAAATTTCATTATAGACAACATTTTTTGTAAACACTCTTGTTCAGGACCATCTACAACGTTGACAGCAACATCTGTAAAACTTCTAACTCTTGATAATGCAACATATAACTGACCGTGGCTGAATACTGGTTCTGGCAAGTAAATGGCAACTTTTTCTAATGTTTGCCCTTGAGCTTTATTAATTGTTATGGCAAAGGCTAATGTAACTGGAAATTGTCGCCTTCTTATGGTAAAGGGTAAATTAGTAGAGGATAGAGCCAGATCAATACGGGGAATATTCTGACGCTCATTTTCTTTTTTACAATCGATCTATTTGCTCGTATTTTTCTTTGTCTTTCAGCCTTTCTTTTGTTGATGTTTACTTGCTGAGCTGACCGTTCTTCCAGGAGATGTTGCTTATATACGATTTGAGTGTCTGTGTCTTTTTTCCTACTTGACGTGCCCTTTTTTTTTGGGTGGCATGTTGTTAGTAGATAGTTAGTTAGTAAACATGCACGGAGCAGTATGTGTGGCGTCTCCCCAGCTATGGATTTTATGTGCGTGGCCGAGACTACCCAATCAGCACTCTCCCCAGCAATGCTGTCCTTTATTTGCTTATCATGCGCGGCCGTGGCTACGCCATTCACTGTGTGCCCAGCTTCCAGTGTGTGTGCGTCCACGATGCCGGTCGTGCATGTCGCACCGAGCCTCGCGCATGCACACTTCACCAAAAGACACACACACACGGACACCTGGACACACACAGGGGTTTTATTAAAGAAGATATATATTGGCTGCCCCAAACTTTTCTTGATGTCTTTGGCTTGTTCTTGTGACAACATGTACAGTATTTGTTTTACCATTAGGACAATATATTTACAGTAAATCGAAATAAGCGTCAATTTAATTAAGCATATCCAAAAAGTTACTTTTGTAAGCGTACCTGTATATTGCTTAGGCTGACAAAAATAAGTCAATGTTCACCAATAAAAGCTGAAAAAAGTAAGTGGTATGTTTGAATTTATTGTATCAATTGTTGTACTTTATGTTGATGTAAAGCTGTCTATATATGATAAATCAACACCATTTCATTAAATGCAAATGTTTCGCATAATTATATAAGTTCACTTTATGATTAATTTTTTAAGTGATCATTCCTCTTTAGAAATACACTTCCAGTGCAACAATTGTGTTTCTTTAGACAATTAAAATAGCTTATTTAAAGGATTTACAATTATTTCATATCTGGTCTTGTAGTCTAAAATATAGAGTCAACTGAACAAATTTAGTAAAAGTAAATAAAATCACTAATTACTGCCCTGTATCATATATACCAGGTATAAATTACTCTTCATAAGTACAATCCTCAACAGATTGGATTATTAAGGCTCTCTATATTAAAATGCATTTGATAAAGACCAAATGAAAATCAACAAAAATCCATTTAGGGACTTTGTAAATACATTTTTTGCAAATTACTGAAGCATGCTACTAAAACAAAAATTATTTCCTTATTTTGCAAAAGTATTGTGTTAGTTTGCAAAGATATTGCCTGACTGGTCAGTATTGCCATGTATATGTGTGCTCTGATCGTCTTGTAACAGCAAATGAGGGATAGAGCAAGGACATGCATAGTGTGCAACCAAATAAGATGTGCTGAGGGATAAATTTAATTTGCTTATAGAATGGACTCAAGTGCTTTGCAGGGCTCAATCACACAGCGAAGCCGAATATAGTGTGTTACTTGCAATTTAGTAACAGAAAGCTATAAATAAAGTGCTATATCTGTTTAGCTTTATTACAGTTATTCACTAAAGGTATTTTGAAATGGCATGATCTAGTGGTGCAGCAGCTACTGTTCATACCTCGGATCTTGAGAGGCTTAGGTTAAGGATGGGAAAAATGGCTGGATGCTACTGTATTTACTACATAGCAAATGAAGGACTGAACATATTTTGTTAATTGAGAAGTATTACTGACACATTTTCAGTATTTGCTGTTAAAATAGGCAATCATGCAAACACACTCACTGATACCAAACAATCCTGGAAATGACAGCGTGATGCAGGAATGCTAGCTCTGTGCTACACTCTGCCAATGTTAAAACACCTGCAATAAACTTAAATTTGATTAAAACTAAATGTGTCCCTTTAACTTTTGTTCAGGTCTTGTCACTTGATTCCATGGTATATGTGTGTTTAATCTGTGTGTCAATAGTTGTCACTAAGCAACCAAAACACACACATGTATTATACCACAGGTGTATCTTTGCAAAATAAAGCAATAATTGAGCATTTTGCAAAATAATGTAATACTTTTGTGAAATAATGTAGTCATTTGTTTCTGAGTGTCTGGAATAAACTTTTGTTGCCAAAGTAAACTTTGATTTTGGTTTATGGACATTTCTGTCATATCGCTGCTGTGTAATACATTAATACAGGGGTGCCCACACACTTTCAGCTTGCGAGCTACTTTTAAAATGACCAGGTCAATATGATCTACCTACATTAAAAATTATATATATAAATTATATATATATATATATATATATATATATATATATATATATATATATACATACACTAATAAAATGCAAAGCCCTCACTGATTCACTCACTCACTCACTCACTCACTCATCACTAATTCTCCAACTTCCCGTGTAGGTAGAAGGCTGAAATTTGGCAGGCTTATTCCTTACAGCTTACTTACAAAAGTTAAGCAGGTTTCATTTCGAAATTCTACGCATAACGGTCATAACGGTCGACAACGTCCACCATGTTGAACTTTCTTATTTATGGCCCCATCTTCACGAAATTTGGTAGGCGGCTTCCCTGCGCTAACCGAAACCGATGTACATATTTATTTCGATAGTATGACGCCACTGTCGGCCGCCATATTGAACTTTCCAACGTCACTAATTTTCCAACTTCCCGTGTAGGTAGAAGGCTGAAATTTGGCAGGCTCATTCCTTGAAGTTTACTTACAAAAGTTAAGCTGGTTTCATTTCGAAATTCTATGCGTAACGGTCATAATGGTCAACAACATCCGCCATGTTGAACTTTTTTATTCATGGCCCCATCTTCATGAAATTTGGTTGGCGGCTTCCCTGCACTAACCGAAACCAATGTACATACTTATTTCAGTGGTATGACACCACTGTCAGCCGCCATATTGAACTTACCAACGTCACTAATTCTCCAACTTCCCATGTAGGTAGAAGGCTGAAATTTGGTACTTATTTCGGTGGTATGATGCCACAGTCGGCCGCCATATTGAACTTTTCAACGGTCTTTGTTACTTATGGGCCCATCTTCAAAAAATTTGGTGTGCAGGTTCCCAACGCTAACTGAATCCTACTTATGTACATATATATGTCCATAGCCTGCAGCTTGGTCACTGTGTGAGGCGGCGTTGGGTCCCCCATCACAATGCCTTCCACGTTGTTGGCAAACTGCCTATATAAGGCTGTCCGTTGCTCCAGTTTCTACATTCCCTTCCTTGCTTCGCCATGGGATTCACATCTCCCTGCTGATAACTACAGTCTTTTTATTTAATCCACGGCTTCTCTGCTGTTTTATTGTTCATTTATTGCGATTATAGTTATTGTGTAGGTATTTTAGACTTACTTTACATTGTTCAGGTACCCATTTCCTTTATCATTTCAACCGTACCCCCATTAACATGTCTATCGAGGTGATCTCCATCGATCAAAGAACTGTCACTTACCGAGTGGTTTCCATGCCCGGAGATGGCACCTACCTTTTCCATTCTCTTTGTTACATATTGCACGGCCATATCAGGCTCACTCTTGATATCCGGAGGAACATTGTGTCTTATGTATTGAATGACTGGGACAGGTTCAAGGTGTGGACTGATGACGGTACAGGAGATAATTATTCTACACAGGAGCACTAGAAGAGTGAAATGCTTAAGCCCTTCACCTATGCATCTGCATGTGAGTTGATGGCTGCCGGTGAATTGTTCGGTTGTCTCTTTCAAGTGTATCGAAATGGCCAAATATTTTACACATTTCGACAACCGCTAATGCCTCTTAAACATCTTAGATTGACAGGTGACGATTTCAGTAGTGGACACTTTGATGTTTATGAATGTTTAAACTCTCAAAAGCTGGATGTGAAGTTATCGATGAAACCGGTTGTATACTTACAACGCTTGACAAATGCCGAATGTCTCTTCAACACAAGTCCTACAAATACTGTCGTAATTGAAACAAACCATGAAACTCAAACCGACAGCAGCAATCCAAGCTGTGAGATTTCAAACAAGATTACTGTTCACATGGCCAACTATACGTTGCATGCTCAAGAGTAAATAATTATTGGTATATTTTCCCTCAGTTTAAAAAGGTTTAATTTTCTTCTTAATAAAAATTTTAATGCAGTACTTCGCCGCTGCGAAGTGCAGGTGTTTTGCTAATATATATATATATATATATATATATATATATATATATATATATATATGTATATGTGTGTGTGTGTATATATATTTGTATATATATTATATATATATGTTTACATGTGTGTGTATACAGTATATATGTTTATATGTGTGTGTGTGTGTGTATATATATTGTGAACTTTGTCCGGACACAGACAGGTGGACATGTTGTTTAAAACCACCACACGTTTATTAAACACAATATTTACAATATTGGTCACTCAGACCCAATTCAATGGTCACTCAGACCCAGTTCAAAAGTGCACAATACTCTAAATAACACAGTCCTGGCCACAATGCCTTGTCTTCGGGCCGCCTCCACAGCTCCTCTTGCCTTGTCCTCCTTCCACCCGACTCTAGCCTCGAATGAATGGAGACGGCCCCTTTTATAGAGGACCCGGATGAGCCCCAGGTGTTCCCGGCAATCTTCTTCTGGCCACGCCCCAGTGTGGCGGAAGTGCCGGCTGTCCTCCCGGCTGCTCTCCGGGTGCCGTCATAAATCTTCCCCCCAGCACTTCCTGGTGTGGCGGAAGTGCTGGGGTAACAGGTCCCCAAGGCACTGGGGTGCCTCCTGGCGGTGACCACGGGCCCCTACAGGTAAAGGCTTCCATGCCCTTGACCCGTGGCCCACAAAGCAACCCGGAAGGCAAACCCCACGTGATCCAGGCAGGGCTCTGACCCTCTTCCGGTCCCTCCTGGCGCCCCGGCCGGGTCATGGCCCCTGGCATCCCTGACAGTGCCCCACAGCCAGCGAAGACCACTCATGGGTAAGAGCGACCCGTCCCGCAAGGGCAGCAGAGCCCCGAAATGGGTCCCACTCGAGGATAGCCGGGTCCGGCCCCGCACTCCTAGCAGGGACAGGGCGGAGACACAATCTGAGCACCAACCCATGGTGCATCCCTGCGCCTCGCACAGGTTGTGCTCCCCCCTTTTACCGGCACCCCGGGGCCTCCTCGGTCGGCACCCCCTCCGGGACCTCCACGCCCCTTTGTTCCGAGCCACTGGTTCCCCCGTAGGCTCCTCCAGCTGTGAGCGAACCTGCGCACCGGCAGAGAGATCATTCTGCAGACGGCCCGACATCAGAGGGCTGTTCCGCCATGAAGGGGTTCCTTCAGCTCGCCCGGGGTCCGTCCCTACAAAAGAGAATACAGGGGCAGAACCGCTGCCAAAGCACCCAGCTCGTGCCACGCACGGGCAGCGTTCCCCCCTCCAACCGGCACCCCGGCACTTGCCTGATCGGCACCCTCTCCACGGCTTCCGTGTCCCTCTCAATAGTGGACCCGTCGGCACCGCCTGCTCTCTCACCGCCGGCCTCAGGGATTCCCTCTGCTCCCTCAGAGGGCGGCCAGCCGTACGCGTGCACCCAGCAACGCGTCTCACCGTATTGGAGGAGGCGGCACCCAGCCGCTTAATCCTCCCTTCACTTTCAGACGCCTTGACGATATGCGACTCGTATAACCAACACGAGCCCTTTCCCGTCTGCGTCCGCAACATATCGGAGGAATCGGCACCCAGCCTCTTATTCCTCCGTTCACTCTGGGACGCCATGACGGTTTGAGACTCCTTATGGAAAAGAAGGCGCCTCTTTCCCGTCTGCGTCCCTATAGTGTGGCGCAAGACCGCAGCCGACTCGGGGCGGAGGGCGCTAGGACCCGGGGCACTTAGCAGCCCGTGTCCATTCAGCGTCCTCTCGGACTCCCCTCGCCAAGATACAGCCCGGCGCCGCACCTCCTGTCGGAGGGCTGCTTACTCGGAACTGATCGTTATCATCACAGCCTTTTTTAACAGACCCTCCCGCATGCTGTACGGAGTCGGCTGTATTCACCGTCTCCGCCGTACCTCTCCGGCTGGAGATTCCAGCGTTGCGCCGTCCCGTTGTCGATCGAAACGTTTGCAGCGCCGCGAGCGCCTTCCTCTCCAGTTCCAGCACCTCAGCCCGGAGGGCACGTAGCATCTGTAATACACGCTGCTCCACGGGCTGAAGGGACGCCTCCAGCTCCGCCAGAGCAGCCGGCAAAGACAGGAAGTTAACCGACGCTGAGCCTACCTGTCTGTCAGCCTCCAACGCCGGCCACTTCCTGTGGGCCTTCTCCTCCGCCCAATCGGGTCTCCCCCCTGCCCGTGATGGACATTCCTTGGTCCCGCCTCTCTGCAGTCATCGGCGGGCCACAAGACACACCGCCCAATCGCGTGCCTGTCAGGGGGAGGGACTTCTGGTCCGCGGCCATCTTGGCTCCCCTTCTGCGGCGGCGACGTGCTTGCCGGCAGCCTTGTTGTTGCCAGCACCTTTCGAGCTGCAGCGTCTCTTCCTCCGCAGCCCTCGCGGCTGCCGCCGTCCTCCGGAGCCCCGCAAACCAGCATGCGCCCGCCACTGACGCGGATCCGGGAGGTCCCTGCCTGGAAAACAAAACACACGCCCGGCCCCCAAGGGCCGGCTGCCGATAGGCAGGGAACTCATCTCCCAGGTCCCGTCTAACTGAGGAAACGTCCTCGGCGTGGCCTCTCTGGACGCCATGCCGTCCCGGGCGCCTCCAGCAATGGCGCGATCGTGGGAGCCCGCTGCACTCCTCCAATGCACGCCGCCGCCCGCATCAGGGAATAACGGCCCTCCCGCGGACCCTGGCGGTCCGTGGGTTCTTTACCCGCGGGGCTGTGTGCACGCAGCCCCGATGCGTGGGTGGGGTCCCCTGCTGCGCCGGGCGTCCACAACAAATTTTTTGATAACAGGTCCCCGCCTTGGAACAGGCGGAGCATCCTGCCGGCTACGCCAGATGTGAACTTTGCCCGGACACAGACAGGCAGACATGTTGTTTAAAACCACCACACGTTTATTAAACACAATATTTACAATATTGGTCACTCAGACCCAATTCAATGGTCACTCAGACCCAGTTCAAAAGTGCACAATACCCCAAATAACACAGTCCTGGCCACAATGCCTTGTCTTCGGGCCGCCTCCACAGCTCCTCTTGCCTCGTCCTCCTTCCACCCGACTCTAGCCTCGAATGAATGGAGACGGCCCCTTTTATAGAGGACCCGGATGAGCCCCAGGTGTTCCCGGCAATCTTCTTCTGGCCACGCCCCAGTGTGGCGGAAGTGCCGGCTGTCCTCCCGGCTGCTCTCCGGGCGCCGTCATAAATCTTCCCCCAGCACTTCCTGGTGTGGCGGAAGTGCTGGGGTAACAGGTCCCAAGGCACTGGGGGGCCTCCTGGCGGTGACCACGGGCCCCTACAGGTAAAGGCTTCCATGCCCTTGACCCGTGGCCCACAAAGCAACCCGGAAGGCAAACCCCGTGATCCAGGCAGGGCTCTGACCCTCTTCCGGTCCCTCCTGGCGCCCCGGCCGGGTCATGGCCCCTGGCATCCCTGACAATATATATTTTATATATATATATTGTGAACGCCACCCGGGCACAGACGGGCGGACATCTTGTTTAAAACACCACCACACGTTTATTTACAATATTTACACAATAATAGTGGTCACAAAGACCCAGTCACGTGCACAAACCCCAAATAGTCCTCAAACTCCTGGCCACAATGCCTTTCTTCGGGCGCCTCCACACTCCTCTTGCTTCGTCCTACTTCCACCCGACTCCAGCTTCGAATGAAGGGAGACGGCCCCTTTTATACAGGACCCGGATGAGCCCCAGGTGTTCCCGGCATTCCTCCTCTAGCCACGCCCCAGCGTGGCGGAAGTGCCGCTGTTCTCCCGGCAGCTCTCGGGTATCCTCCAAAGTCTTCCCCAGCACTTCCTGGTGTGGCGGGAGTGCTGGGGAAACAAGTCCCCAAGGCATTGGGCGCCTCCTGGCGGTGACCACGGGCCCCTACAGGGAAGGGCTTCCATGCCCTTGACCCGTGGCCCCCAAAGCAACCCGGAAGGCAAACCCCACGTGATCCAGGCAGGGCTCTGACCCTCTTCCGGTCCCTCCTGGCGTCCCGGCCGGGTCATGGCCCCTGGCATCCCTGACAGTGACCCACAGCCAGCTAAGACCACTCGTGGGCAAGAGCGACCGTCCCGCGAGGGCAGCAGAGCCCAAACGGGCCCCACTCGAGGATAGCCGGGTCCGCCCGCACTCCTAGCAGGGACAGGGCGGAGACACAATCGAGCACCAGCCCTTGGTGCATCCTGTGCCTCGCACAGGTTGTGCTCCCCCCTTTTACCGACACCCCGGGGCCTCCTCGATCGGCACCCCCTCCGAGACCTCCGCGCCCCTTTGGTCCGAGCCACTCGTTCCCCGTAGGCTCCTCCAGCTGTGAGCGCAGCTGCACCGGCAGAGAGAACATTCCGCTGACGGCCCGACATCAGAGGGCTGTTCCGCCACGAAGGGGTTCCTTCAGCCCGCCCGGGGTCCGTCCCTACAAAAGAGAACACAGGGGCAGAACCGCTGCCAAAGCACCCAGCTCGTGCCATGCACGGCAGCGTTCCCCTCCAATCACCCCGCACTTGCCTGATCGGCACCCTCTCCGCGGCTTCCGTGTCCCTCTCGATGATGGAGTCGTCGGCACCGCCTGCTCTCTCTCTGCCTGCCTCAGGGATTCCCTCTGCTCTCCCAGAGGGCAGCCAGCCGTACGCGTGCACCCAGCAACGCGTCTCACCATATTGGAGGAAGCGGCACCCAGCCGCTTAATCCTCCCTTCACTCTCGGACGCCTTGACGGTGTGCGACTCCGTATTAACCAACGCGAGCCCCTGTCCCGTCTGCGTCCCCTTCATATCGGAGGAATCGGCACCCAGCCCTTTATTCCTCCGTTCACTCTGGGACGCCATGACGGTTTGAGACTCCTTATGGAATAAAAGGCGCCTCTGTCCCGTCTGCGTCCCTATAGTGCGGCGCAAGACCGCAGCCGACTCAGGGCGAGGGCGCTAGGACCCGGGCACTTAGCAGCCCGTGTCCATTCAGCGTCCTCACGGACTCCCCTCGCCAAGATACAGCCAGCGCCGCCGCACCTCCTGTCGGAGGGCTGCTTACTCGGAACTGATCGTTGTCATCACAGCCTTTTTCAGCAGACCCTCCCGTATGCTTTACGGAGTCGGCTGTACTCACCGTCTCCGCTGTACCTCTCCGGCTGGAGATTCCAGCGTCGCGCCGTCCCGTTGTTGATTGAAACGTTCTCAGCGCCGCGAGCGCCTTCCTCTCCAGTTCCAGCACCTCAGCCCGGAGGGCACATAGCACCTGCAACACACGCTGCCCGGCGGGCTGAAGGGACACCCCCAGCTCCGCCAAAGCAGCCGGCAAAGACGGGAAGTGAAGCGACGCGGAGCCTACCTTTCTGTCAGCCTCCAGCGCCGGCCACTTCCTGTGGGCCTTCTCCTCCGGCCCAATCGGGTCTCCCCTGCCCGTGAGGGACATTCCTTGGTCCCGCCTCTCTGCAGTCATCGGCGGGCCCGCAAGACACACCGCCCAATGGCGTGCTTGTCAGGGAGGGACTTCTGGTCGCGCCATCTTGCCTCCCCTTCTGCGGTGGCGGCGTGCCTGCCGGCAGCCCTGCTTCGAGCTGCAGCGTCTCCTCCTCCACAGCCCTCGCGGCTGCCGCCACGCTGCCGGAGCCCCGCAGACCAGCATGCGCCTGCCACCGACGTGGATCCGGAGGTCCCTGCCTGCAAAAGAGAAAACACGCCCGGTCCCCATGGGCCGGCTGCCGCTAGGCAGGGAACTCACCTTCCCGGACTCGTCAAACCGAGGACACTTCCTCGGCGTGGCCTTTCTTGGCGCCATGCGGTCCCGGGCGCCTTCAGCAACGGCCTGCTTGTAGGAGACCGCTGCACTCGTTGTAGGCACGCCACCTGCCCGCATCAGGGAAACATGGCCTTCCTGCGGACCCCTGGCGGTCCGTGGGGTTCTTTACCCAGCTGGGCTGTGTGCACGCAGCACCAGCGGTACGTGGTGGGGTCCCCTGCTGCACCGGGCCGTCCACAACAATATTTTTTTGATCAGGTCTCCGCCTTGAAACAGGCGGAGCATCCTGCCGACTACGCCAGATGTGAACGCCACCCGGGCACAGACAGGCGGACATCTTGTTTAAAACACCACCACACGTTTATTTACAATATTTACACAATAATAGTGGTCACAAAGACCCAGTCACGTGCACAAACCCCAAATAGTCCTCAAACTCCTGGCCACAATGCCTTTCTTCGGGCCGCCTCCACACTCCTCTTGCTTCGTCCTACTTCCACCCGACTCCAGCTTCGAATGAAGGGAGACGGCCCCTTTTATACAGGACCCGGATGAGCCCCAGGTGTTCCCGGCATTCTCCTCTAGCCGCCCCAGCGTGGCGGAAGTGCCGGCTGTTCTCCGCAGCTCTCCGGTATCCTCCAGTCTTCCCCAGCACTTCCTGGTGTGGCGGGAGTGCTGGGGAAACAAGTCCCAAGGCATTGGGCGCCTCCTGGCGGTGACCACGGGCCCCTACAGGGAAGGGCTTCCATGCCCTTGACCCGTGGCCCCAAAGCAACCCGGAAGGCAAACCCCACGTGATCCAGGCAGGGCTCTGACCCTCTTCCGTCCCTCCTGGCGTCCCGGCGGGTCATGGCCCCTGGCATCCCTGACAATATGTATATATATATATATATATATGACAGCAACACTCATAACAATGACAAAACAATTACATTGACAATCATGTTACGTTATTTACAGTGATGCCTGAAGAAGGGGCCTGAGTTGCCTCGAAAGCTTGCATATTGTAATCTTTTTAGTTAGCCAATAAAAGGTGTCATTTTGCTTGGCTTTTTCTCTCTCTCTCTCTCTCTCTCTATATATATATATATATATATATATATATATATATATATATATATATATATATATATATACGGAGTATACTTTATACATAAAATATATGTTGTCATACCTTGCATAACTGAATAACCTTTATGGCACAATAACAATTCAATACATTTATGGTCACTACAGTATTTGGATTTAATAATCTTTATGTAGGAAAAGGCTGACTCGCATAAATAAGTAGAGCCAAATAATGCAGTCAAGGAGGTAGTACATTTCCTCATGTTTGGGTACTTTTCCTCTGTGAGTAAGTTCCAAAACTGTCCATGAGCCCCAGACTTCAGCTGAATGTCATCCTGTAGTGTCAAAATCTCATCCTCCACTGTAGAGGAGTTTTAGGTGAAACAGTGTTGCAATTTTTGATGCGGGTGAATCACCCTCAACATCTTCCCTAAATAAATAGCACTTAAATGTAGCGATTAGCTCAAGTAAAGCTGAGTCCTGAAGCCGTCTGTCAAAGTTTGGCAGGAAATTTTCAATCTGCTCTGTGTAGCGTATGCTGTCAAGTTGCGCACATGCCTTCCATTGCATCTTCAGCTCTGACTCGAGGTTTTGGATGTTCCCCAAATCAAGGTGCTGCAGCTTTGAGGACAGATGTTGCATTTTTCGTTTGAAAGTATTAACTGAGTTAATCATATTGACCATGGAGTTCTCTTTTCCTTGCAGCTGTAAATTAAGTTCATTCAACATGTTGGTCAGATCGGAAAAAAATGCCAAGTCTAGCGGCCATTGATCGTTATTAAGTTGCTTGTATTCTGCTTGTTTAATGAAAAGGAGAAACTCCTTTTTCTCCGGCCAGGGGTCTTGAAATCTCAGCAGGAATTTCTCCCTAGCCATCTGTCTCAACAAAGGCCTCTTTTTATCATCTCTTCATCTTGGAAGGACTTCTTATGCTTACGATTGAGCGACTCACCCGGAATGATGCTTCGGTGTGTCTGCCTTTGCTTCTGAAATCAGCCGAGTGAAAAATGACGGCTGTCCGATTAACTGTGATTTTAGTTCCCTCTCCTTTCTCTTTCTCAGATCGCTTTTCAGAAGGAAGTCAGTTTCAGATTTTTATGAACAGTTCGAAAGTGCCATTCCACATTTTCCTTCTTTGGAATAGCAATGATAGATTGACAGATCAGACAAACGCACTTCGATTGTGACATTGTGGGAAAAAAAATCCTCTTCCAATTCCACATCCAGCCCATACCCTCCCCAAACATTTTTTTTTAAATCCTTTCTTTAGTCAATACAAATTGGAAGGCTAACTAGATCACAGCCAGAGTTTTGCAGTAGCTCGCGTGTTTGATCGTGCGTGCTGGATGACCAGTGTGTTAGAAGAAAAGAGATCTTGACTGACCGCCCTGTATGTCAATCAAGTGGCAAATGCCATAGGGAGGATATATGATAGACTAACATTAAAATTGTTTTTTTTGAATGCAACGCAGTCTACCTGCACTACCTTTCTGATCTACCGGTCGATGCATTGCGCACCCCTGCATTATTATAACAAAACAATACACACATAGAGATTCACAGAATGTAACGGTATCAGGAGCAACAGATTGAGAGAGCATTTACAGTAACTGAACGGGCTAGAAAATTAACTTTTTAATTCAGTAAACATAAGTAATATGAAAGTGTCACAGGTCCTAATTAAAATAAACAAAAAGATAAGAACAGTTACTTCTAAGCTTTAAAGGGCAAAGTCTGAATGTGAACTGATGACTTGTTTGCAGATAATGCTTCACATTTATCGAAATTTAATGATTTTAATATTTTTCTAACCTTATCCGTTACAGAGCCTAGTCTGAAATGTTACTTGCAAATAACTTGAAATTTTCAAAGAAATTAATGACAGAGTATATAGCTTCTATTTATAGCTGTATAAAGAATTATAACTACACTGTAAAAAATGTCAGTGAAATTAACAGTGAATTGCTGTAAAATCATGACATCAAAAAAGTGTAAATAGAAAAACAATGCAGCAGTGTTTGATTTACAGTAATACTATAGTAAAATACCTAATTAAACACAACTGTTAATTTCAAATTAGTAATATGTTAAAAGCATCATATTTCTTTGTAGAATTTACAGATTACTGTATTTTAAACATAGAAACACTGTGATACAAAAAGCAATATAATATAGTCAATATCACAAGATAACAGTGGTAAAATGATGGGGTTTTTTGTCAGCTACTTTTTTTTAGAAACCATATTACATTTTATACATTCATATGTTATACTTTACATATAATAATATGCACAAATACAGTAAACTTATGTTAATATGAGTGACTTAAAAAGCAGGTGATGTGTCTGTTTAGAATTGAGTATTTAACAATCTATCCTTAAACAGCATTACACTTGAACTATTTTATATCCTCCCTAATAAAAGAGCTCATGATTAAGTAGAGCTTATGGATTTTAAAACATTTGAGTGTTATTGAAATGTTCCTTAAAACCTGCACTTTCCCATTTATCTTCACTGTGCAAAATAAAATGTGCTCAGCATAACTAAGCACACGAGACTGCAGTGAACATGGAGCATGTTGTTAATATTATGCTATATATAATATTATTATATATAATACAGATTTACAGTTAGTTTCATAAATATTAGGACATTGACAAAAATATTATTTTTCCTGGCCATCACAGAATACGGGTATTAAAAGAAAAATAATTGTTATGATTTCCTAATGTGTAGATTTTAAAGTTTCAATTTTAATTTGAGAGCATTTACACATAAGGTGACCGGTGAATGAGTTGCAGAAAATTTTATTTTTGTCTTCCAAATGGTCAGTTAGCTGCTCATCTGTTCCATAGCTGTTCATTAGTTTTTTATTTCTGAATTATATTAATTGTTAATCAGTTGTAAATGATAAAATAAAACGTTTCTGTTTTTCATTACAGAATGACATTTGGTAATACAGTATTTATAGTGCCTTAAGGCAATCTATACTAATAAAAGGCAAAGCCCTCACTGACTGACTGACTGACTGACTGACTTACTGACTGACTGACTGACTGACTCACTCACTCACTCACTCACTCACTCACTCACTCATCACTAATTCTACAACTTCCCATGTAGGTAGAAGGCTGAAATTTGGCAGGCTCATTCCTTACAGCTTACTTACAAAAGTTAAGCAGGTTTCATTTCGAAATTCTACACGTAACGGTCATAACTGGAACCTACTTATGTACATACAGCCATAGCCTGCAGCTCGGTCTCCATGGGAGGCGGAGTTGCGTCCCTCATCGTCACGCCTCCCACGTAATTGAGTGCCTGCCCATATAAGGCTGTCTATCAGTGACAATCCAATAGAAAGATTATGCCGCTAAATATTCGCGGGTGAAGGACTGTTCTTATGCAGACGAAGATGAGATGGTCAGGGTGGTGTTTGGCACAAACTCAGCAAAACTACGAGAGAAACTTTTAAGTGCTGGGTCTTAGCTAACATTAAATAAAGCCGTGGACGTCGCACGAGATAGCACAAGCACAGCTGAGAACCTTCGATGCATATACTCCGAGCGGCTCACGTGAACTGACTGTGAACGCAGTATGCAGACAAAAAGCAACAGCTCCAAAGGGTGCTGAACAAAAAATGCATTGCACAATTGAGAAGGCAGCAAAAGAATATGAAGCAAGTGACGCATACAAGCATATTCATAAGTGCAGCTACTGCGGAAACAAAGCACACGGTGGAAAAAGTCAATGTCCAGCTAAAGGAAGACAGTGTAAAAGAAACCTGTGCATGCAGTGTGTGATGTCTCAGATAAAGAGGAAGATGAGCTGTTTATTGATGCAGTAAGATAGGAATCGATGAATGAAACCTGTTATCTTTACAACGGTTGACAAACACGGAATGTAACTTGAACACAACACATCCTCCAAATATGAACCTGATTGAAAGAAATAATGATAATCAAATCCTTGATGACAGCAACACTCATAACAGTCACAAAACAATTACATTGACAATCATGTTACATTATTTTTAAAATGTTCCTTTTTCTTTTTCATAACTTCTTTAACACACTACTTCTCCGCTGCGAAGCGTGGGTATTTTGCTATATATATATTGTGACGGACAGCCGGGTCCCATGCCCGGCCGGGACGCCTCTAATGCATACGTCCCGGGGGAGCCATCATGGACTTTACAATATCTCCCCCGGGGCGCTTGGGGGCACTCTCCCTGGCAGTGGATTCCTCCTCAATCTCCCCCGTGGCTTTGGACTGTGTTGGGCCGGTGGGACACGGAGAAGACGTGTGCCCACGGCTGAAGAGCAACAAAAATAAAAAGCCTTTGAGTGTGAACACGTGCCTCAGCGTGGTCTGTGCCGGGTCGGGAGCTATATAGAGCCTTGTTTACACTGGCGTAGTCGGCAGGATCCCGGCCCGTCCATTTGGATCGGAACCTGCGTGTTTAACTCTTGCTGACCCGGCATAGCGAAGCGCAACAGCACGGGGCACGGTTCTCGGCTCAGCGGTGTCAGAGAGCGCGCTCCCGACGCGGCTACAGACCAGCAGTCAGGCAGGACTGCACAGCACAGCGCACTGAAGCGCGCACACGCGGCAGGAGCCGCAAGCCAGCACACGCGGCAGGAGCCGCAAGCCAGCACACGCGGTACAGCACGAAGCGCGCACACGCGGCACGGGCCGCAAGCAGGCACGCCGCAAGCCAGCGAGGACTATCCAACCGCCGAGGAGCTGCTGCAGGCGCCTTTTGTCATGGGGAAGAAAAAAGCCGGGCAGACACAGAGGCCAACTGGCAGACGCCGCCACGCTAGTCCGCCGCACGGGTTGCAACCGGAGGTAGGTGACGGGTTACAGGTATGTTTTTCCGCCTGTGGGTCATCCTACCTCCTGGACGCCGAGGGGCGAAGCACCCGATGCGGGCAGGGGGACGAGTGTCCATGGCGTGACGGCGAAGCCAGCTCGGGAGTGAGCGAGGCGGAGCTGTGTCTTCCCTTCGGCCTGAGCCAGCGGCTGGCAGAGGAGAGCCCAGACGAGCTTCCCAGCTCGGCGCCCCTGCAAGTGGGGCAGGAGCGGCTCCGCGAAACAGGTAAACGGGGGGGTGACGTGTGTCAATCACCCGCCGAGGAGGATCGGCTGGCGGGGATGACGGACGCCCTTCCCTCTCCTCCAGACTACCCAAAGGGGCCCGTGGGGGATCCACAGGGTCTTGTTGGCACGCGGTTGGCGGAGGGCGACGCGGAGAGCCCAAATCCACCGCCGGCCGCCATTATTAATATACCCTGGGCTGTAGGGGAGGTGAACTCTGTGGTGCTCGCCCTACAGTCCCTTTTGCAAGTCTTCCAGGTCCTGCAGGAAGCGAAGGAGCGGCTGGAGAAGGACCTCGATATCCCGTGCGGAGCCCTGAGTGAATGGCTTCGTGATGGCGGGTGGCCAGCCTCCCACCGGCAGGACAAAGCGGTGCAGGTAAGTGACACCGGCACCGCAGAGAAAAGGGGGGCGGGACGCGACGGCAGCGGTGTTGCTTAGTACTGCCTGTCAGGCGGACACGCCCACCACACGAGAGGCTGCTGTGATGACTGACAGCAAGGCGGACAAGCGCGCGGGGAGGCAGCAGGTGGAAACCGGCTGCCAAACAACCCCGACCCGACCGCCAGTGCTGGTCTTGCGGCAGTCCAAAGGGACGCAGGCGGTGCGGGGTCCTTCCTTTTCTCATAGGGGGACTCAGACCGCCAGTGCGTCCCAAAGGAAAAAGGGGAGCCGGAAGAGGAAACTGGAAACCTCGTACATAGCACAGTGTATGCCTGACGGTCTGAAACCGAAGGAGGGCTGCACTGCAGAGGGGCGGAGCCGTCACAAGCTCTCCCCGGAGGGGGCGAAGGGGCAGGCGTTCCCTGCCTGCTTCCGCAAGTACCGGGGCCGTACTGGAGGGGGTCGGCTATGTTATAACTATGGCCGCGGTGGCCATGTCTGGCGGGGTTGTCCTGAGGGACGTCGGGGCAGCGCCCCCAGACCTGTTTATTCTGTTTTCGCAGGGCGTAGCCGCGGGACCAGGAATGCCGACTCCCCGTCCTGGAGAAGACCGGCCCTCGCGGGGCAGGCTGATGAGCCCCACAAGCCTCATCTGAGGGAGGGGCCATGTGACGGACAGCCGGGTCCCATGCCCGGCCGGGACGCCTCTGATGCATACGTCCCGGGGGAGCCATCATGGACTTTGCAATACCTCCCCCGGGGCGCTTGGGGGCACTCTCCCTGGCAGTGGATTCCTCCTCAATCTCCCCCGTGGCTCCATGGGACATGGAGTCCACCACAGCAGCCCGGTTGGGAGATGGGGTGGCCGCTAAGGGGTGCTGCAGAGAGCCAGCCACCACACTGGACGGTTTATCAGCCCTACCCAGAGGTGCAATTAAGACCAGCTGGTCAGGCACCTGGATCACTTCCGGGTGGGGTATAAAAGGGCCTGCCTCCCAGCAATTGAGGCCAGAATCGGGAGGAAGAGGACGAGGTTGCCTGGGAGGAGTGGTGGAGCAGGAAAGTGTGGGTTTGTGTTGGTTTTTTGTGTGTTTGTGCTTTGGACTGTGTTGGGCCGGTGGGACACGGGGAAGACGTGTGCCCACGGCTGAAGAGAAACAAAAATAAAAAGCCTTTGAGTGTGAACACGTGCCTCAGTGTGGTCTGTGCCGGGTCGGGCGCTATATAGCGCCTTGTTTACAATATATACTATCAAATAAACAAACCACACGCCGTGGCACATTGCAAGAAGCTTCGCCTCTAGCGCTGACGTCCGAGGATCAATTCCCGAGAGGGGGTGCAGTGAGTGTGTATGCCTGATGAGCCCAGAACACGTGTCGCGTACTCTTTGCATTATTTGACAGTAAAACTATTTATATACTGTATATATATATATTGTGGCACAGGAGGACCAGAGGAGGGCTTATACCTCCTCCAGACCGCGAGGGGGCGTCCATCCTGGTTACGCTGGTGGCCTCGGGTAGGGGGCATGGAAGCCCAGCCCTGTAGGGGCCCGTGGCCATCGCCAGGCGGCGCCTCACTTACAGACCGTCATCTGCCACATCCGGCTGAGGCAGGAGCCCGGCCGGGACACCCAGGAGGACCGGAGGAGGGCCTGTACCTCCACCAGACCACGAGGGGGTGTCCACCCTGGTTACGTCAGTGGCCTCGGGTAGGGGGCATGGAAGCCCAGTCCTGTAGGGGCCCGTGGCCACCGCCAGGCGGCGCCCCACTGCCTGAACAGCCCTGGAGCCGAGCACTTCCGCCACACCAGGAAGTGCTGGGGGGAAGACGACCGGGGACACCCGGACGGCTTCCGGGTGCACAGCCGGCACTTCTGCCACACAAGGGCGTGTCTGCGGAGGAGTGCGGGAAGCAGCTGGAGCCCATCCGGGTTCCCATAAAAGGGGCCGCCTCCCAGCAGTCGGGGCGAGAGTCAGGAGGAATGAAGACAAAGCTGGCGAGAGGACAGGAGGCGGCCAGAAAAGGACTGTGTAGCCTGGACTTTGGGGAATCGCAAGAGGCACTGGGGTTTGTGAGAGCACGGTAACTTTGTAAATATTAGTCTGTAAATAAACGGTGTGTGGTGAAGAACAACATGTCTGTCTGTCTGTGTCCGGGCCAGCGTTCACAATATATATATATACAGTATATACACATACACACACACATACATATATATCAGCACTTCACGATGCATTTTACCCTCGCACCCCCTGTGACGGACGAGACCGATTTTGCACCCCATTGGTTTGAGAAGAAGTATGAAAAAATATGAGGTTAATGCAGAAAAAAAGAACACCAATTAAAGCTTTATGAAGAATGCATACTTTATTCGCCATCAATAATTGTTTTGGTAAAGCCATACTCAGTGTAATCTTCCTTCCATTTTCTAATTTTTTCGTGACTAGCCATGATTAAATGAATGGTAAAAAAGTAAGAACGAAGCGACAGTGACTTATTGAGGCATTGGAGAAGTAGTGTGTTAAAGAAGTAATGAAAAAGAAAAGTAAACATTTTGAAAATAACGTAACATGATTGTCAATGTAATTGTTTTGTCACTGTTATGAGTGTTGCTGTCATATATATATATATATATATAAATACAGTATATATATACACACACACACACACATATAAACATATATATATATATATATATACAAAATACCCGCGCTTCGCAGCGTTGAAGTACTGCATTAAAATTTTTATTAAGTAGAAAATTAAACCTTTTTAAACTGAGGGAAAATATACCAATAATTATTTGTTAAGGATCTCTTTGTATACCACATTGTGAGATTGGCCCTCTGGTTGTAATATGACCAAGCTGTGCACTGAGCTTACTTTTGAGCATGCAACGTATAGTTGGCCATGTGAACAGTAATCTTGTTTGAAATCTCACAGCTTGGATTGCTTGAGTTTCATGGTTTGTTTCAATTACGACAGTATTTGTAGGACTTGTGTTGATTCGGCATCTGTCAAGCGTTGTAAGTATACAACCGGTTTCATTGATAACTTCACATCCAGCTTTTGAGAGTTTAAACATTCATAAACATCAAAGTGTCCACTACTGAAATCGTCACCTGTCAATCTAAGATGTTTAAGAGGCATTGGCGGTTGTCAAAAGGTGTATTTGGCCATTTCGGTATACTTGAAAGCGACAACCGAACAATTCACCAGCAGCCATCAACTCACATGCAGATGCATAGGTGAAGGGCTTAAGCATTTCACTCTTCTAGTGCTCCTGTGTAGAATAATTATCTTCTGTACGGTCATCAGTCCACACCTTGAACCTGTCCCAGTCATTCAATACATAAGACACAATGTTCCTTCGGATGTCAAGAGTGAGCCTGATATGGCCGTGTAATATGTAACAAAGAGAATGGAAAAGGTTGATTGCCATCTCCGGGCATGGAAACCACTCGGTAAGTGACAGTTCTTTGATCGATGGTGATCACCTCGATAGACATGTTAATGGGGGTACGGTTGGAATGATAAAGGAAATGGGTACCTGAACAATGTAAAGTAAGTCTAAAATACCTACACAATAACTATAATCGTAATAAATGAACAATAAAACAGCGGAGAAGCCGTGGATTAAATAAAAAGACTGTAGTTATCAGCAGGGAGATGTAAATCCCGTGGTGAAGCAAGGAAGGGAATGTAGAGACTGGAGCGACGGACGGCCTTATATAGGCAGGCAGTCAACAACGTGGGAGGCGTTGGGATGGGGGACCCAACGCCGCCTCACACAGTGACCGAGCTGCAGGCTATGGACATATATATGTACGTAAGTAGGATTCAGTTAGCGTTGGGAACCCGCGTACCAAATTTCTTGAAGATGGGCCCATAAGTAACAAAGACCGTTGAAAAGTTCAATATGGCAGCCGACAGTGGCATCATACCACCGAAATAAGTACCAAATTTCAGCCTTCTACCTACATGGGAAGTTGGAGAATTAGTGACGTTGGAAAGTTCAATAAGGCGGCTGACAGTGGCGTCATACCACCGAAATAAGTACGTACATTGGTTTTGGTTAGCGCAGGGAAGCCGCTTACCAAATTTTGTGAAGATGGGGCCATGAATAAGAAAGTTCAACATGGCAGACGTTGTTGACCATTATGACCGTTACGCGTAGAATTTCGAAATGAAACCTGCTTAACTTTTGTAAGTAAGTTGTAAGGAATGAGCCTGCCAAATTTCAGCCTTCTATCTACACGGGAAGTAAGAGAATTAGTGACATTGGAAAGTTCAATATGGCGGCTGACAGTGGTGTCATACCACCGAAATAAGTACGCATACATCGGTTTCGTTAGCACAGGGAAGCCGCCTACCAAATTTCGTGAAGATGGGGCCATGAATAAGAAAGTTCAACATGGCGGATGTTGTTGACCGTTATGACCGTTATGCGTAGAATTTCTAAATGAAACCTGCTTAACTTTTGTAAGTAAGCTGTAAGGAATGAGCCTGCCAAATTTCAGCCTTCTACCTACACAGGAAGTTGGAGAATTAGTGACGTTGGAAAGTTAAATATGGCGGCTGACAGTGGTGTCATACCACCGAAATAAGTACGTACATCGGTTTTGATTAGCGCAGGGAAGCCACCTACCAAATTTCGTGAAGATGGGGTCAGCCTTCTACCTACACGGGAAGTTGGAAAATTAGTGACATTGGAAAGTTCAATATGGCGGCCGAGAGTGGCGTCATACCATCGAAATAAATACGCAAATTGGTTTCGGTTAGCACAGGGAAGCCGCCTACCAAATTTCGTGAAGATGGGGCCATAAATAAGAAGGTTCAACATGGCGGACATTGTGAACCGTTATCAACCGTTATGACCGTTACATGTAGAATTTCGAAATGAAACCTGCTTAACTTTAGTAAAATTAGAAAAATTTCAAAATTTTTTTTTTGTCTGTCAATATGGGGTGCTGTGTGTACATTAATGAGGAAAAAAATTACTTTAAACGATTTTAGCAAATGGCTGCAATAAAGAGTGAAAAATTGAAGGGGGTCTGAATACTTTCCGTACCCACTGTATATGTATATATATGTGTATATATGTATATATGTATGTGTATATATATATGTGTGTATACAGTTTATATGTATGTGTATGTATATGTATGTGTGTATATGTATGTGTTTATATGTACTGTATGTGTGTATATATGTAGATATGTATGTATATGTATATATGTATATATATGTGGATGTATGTGTGTATATGTATATATATGTTTATATGTGTGTGTATACAGTATATATATATGACAGCAACAGTCATAACAGTGACAAAACAATTACATTGACAATCATGTTAAGTTATTTTCAAAATGTTTCCTTTTCTTTTTCATTACTTCTTAAACACACTACTTTTCCGCAGTATTTTGCTAGTTTTAAATATAGCAGTAATGATTTGCAATGCACATTTTACATTCCCGCGAAAATAAACAGTTGTGTTTGAATCAGAAACTCGTGAGCGCTGCCTCGTCCACTCACAGAGCAGCAGAAAGTGTTTCTGTATGGAGGACTATTTCGGACAAAATTAAATAAATAAATAAATGCGTAAATAAATAAAAGTACTGTGAAATGTGAGCATAAATAAATAAATATGTCATGAAATGAGAGCATAAATAAATAAATGTGTCACAAAATATGTTTTTTGTTGTTTATTTATTTATTTCATTTTGTCCGTACCATTCCTGCAAACCGTCATGAAATACGAGTTGAAATAAAACTGTCACTTTCGCTCGTCAAAGTTGATAGGTTGGGCTCTAACACGCCCTCTAGTTACTGACTGGTGAATCGATAGCACAAGAATTAATTAGAAAAATGCTTACTACTGCCGATGAAATGGATTCTGCCGAAGATATTACGTATTTCAGAGAGAGAATTGAAGATTTATCGGAAGAAATTACAATGTTGGCGGCCCTTTTAGACTCCGATATAGATGAAACTATTTTTGAAATTATCGAAGAACAGGTGGAACGGACTCTACTTCACTCCAGTTCAGGTGATGCAGTACCCTGATCTGGACGTCCATCCTTTGACATTCCAGCTGAGTCAATAGAACACCTTCTGCTATGCGGTTTAAAAGTACGACAGATTGCAGATCTATATGGTGTATCGGAGAAGACGATCACAAGGCGAATGAGCCAGTTTGATATACGGTAAACTACTTTTTCAAACAACTCTACAGCTCTGATCAGTGGCAAACTTGTTTGAAAAAGTAGCTGCGAATATGCACCTGACTTTATACTCGTAAAACAAGGGTCAAAGACTCAGTTCAAAATATTAGTTGGAGCTGCTTTGGACATTCCATGTCAAAGTACCTAAACTAATACAGCCGTTGCAGCTTACCGTATATCAAACTGGCATACTCACCAATCAGTAACTAGAGGGCGTGTTAGAGCCCATCCTCTCAACTTTGACGAGTGAAAGTGACAGTTTTATTTCAAGTCGTATTTCATGATGGTTTGCAGGAATGTTACGGACAAAATGAAATAAATAAGCAACAAAAAGCATATTTCGTGACACATTTATTTATTTATGCTCTCATTTCATGACACATTTATTTATTTATGCTCACATTTCACAGGACTTTTATTTATTTACGCATTTTTTAATTTATTTAATTTTGTCCGATATATTAGTCCATATTTCTGTTCTCTCATTGGACTAAATTATTGCGGGAGCCGCCATCTTGCCGAAGTTCGCGGCTTGCGGCTGAGTGCGCGTCCTCTTTAGTAGAGCCTGGAAAATGACGCCAAGTACCACTGGTAAGCTAACAGTTCATTTCCTGCAAAATTGAAATACATGATCATTTGTTGTCACAAGGATACTGCTTTTGTTTGTGACCGAGGGTATATTTTACAGTCATAACGCCGACTAAGCGGGTGTTAATTAGTCTGGTAGGTTTCATGCTTAATGTTGAACCCTTTCGGATGGTTTGTTTTCAGTTAGTTTTTTAGTTCGCCATGCTGTTGTGGAACGGTGGCTTTGGCAGCGTCATTCGCGAAGGGTAAAAAGTAAAAAAAAAAATTACGTTTTATTAGTTTTCTAAAAGTGATTACCTGCCGTTTTTGCAGCAAAACAGCTTCGTTGAGGAGTTACTTGCTGCATTGTAGAGTTCATAGGAACGAACACCATTGCTCTTTCAAATGTGTTTGTGCTGACTACAAGCGGACATTTTGTACTTATGCAGGTTTTAAAGCTCATTTCTATCGGTTCACAATGTGCCTGCACACTCTTACTGCTAGAGCCGTTGTTACAGATTATCAGTGCGCCATTTCGCTATGTGAGTGCCAGTTTCACACCGTGAAAGAACTCGTATATTCCACTTAAAAGAGCGTATAGTGGAGGGGCGACCAGTGGCATGACCAGTAACTTCTTGTAAAAATACGTTTACTATGGAGTCATCATTTACTGCTCACATGTCCAGGAAACACGGGGCTTGTTCAGTGAATAGCATAAGTAACATGTACAGGGGTAACGTCTCTCCGCATTCTGCTCTCATTGCATCTGAAGATGCTTCCCTGAGCTCAAATGAAAGCATTGGATTGCCTCAGAATTTCAGTGAGACCTTGCTTAGGAATGTATGCTTATTCTACCTTAAATCTGCAAGGGCAGCTCCTTCTTCCAACTTCAGCAATACAGACAGTTGTTGAAGAGCTTCAAAATGTGCATGATTTGGGACATGATTACACTTTCTAAGTAAACTACGTTCACTTTTGAAAAAGGACATGTGTCTAACAAATGATGCTATTGTTAAAATATGTGATTGTATGAGGATTCAGATCTGTTCTCTGTCTGTCATCCGGGACCACTAAGAACAACCTATTCAAGAGCTCAGGTGTTTAAAAAGATGTTCAAATACCAAACCGGATTAAAAAAAAGTTGGGACACTATACAAATCGTGAATAAAAACTGAATGCAATGATGTGGAGGTGCCAACTTCTAATATTTTACTCAGAATAGAACATAAATCACGGAACAAAAGTTTAAACTGAGAAAATGTATCATTTTACAGTTTTTGCCCGTTGCTTGAACACATTTTGCAAAACTTCGCTCATTGTGACAAAACTCTAAACACAAGTAAGGGAAAAATATGTTAATTCAGAATTTCATGGTGTCAACAAATCCCAAAAAAGTTGGGACAAGGCCATTTTCACCACTGTGTGGCATCTCCCCTTCTTCCTACAACACTCAACAGACGTCTGGGGACCGAGGAGACCAGTTTCTCAAGTTTAGAAATAGGAATGCTCTCCCATTCTTGTCTAATACAGGCCTCTAACTGTTCAATCGTCTTGGGCCTTCTTTGTCGCACCTTCCTCTTTATGATGCGCCAAATGTTCTCTATAGGTGAAAGATCTGGATTGCAGACTGGCCATTTCAGTACCCGGATCCTTCTCCTACGCAGCCATGATGATGTGATTGATGCAGAATGTGGTCTGGCATTATCTTGTTGAAAAATGCAGGGTCTTCCCTGAAAGAGATGACGTCTGGATGGGAGCATATGTTGTTCTAGAACCTGAATATATTTTTCTGCATTGATGGTGCCTTTCCAGACATGCAAGCTGCCCATGCCACACGCACTCATGCAACCCCATACCATCAGAGATGCAGGCTTTGAACTGAGCGTTGATAACAACTTTGGTTGTCCTTGTCCTCTTTGGTCCGGATGACATGGCGTCCCAGATTTCCAAAAAGAACTTCGAATCGTGACTCGTCTGACCACAGAACAGTCTTCCATTTTGCCACACTCCATTTTAAATGATCCCTGGCCCAGTGAAAACGCCTGAGCTTGTGGATCTTGCTTAGAAATGGCTTCTTCTTTGCACTGTAAAGTTTCAGCTGGCAACGGCGGATGGCACGGTGGATTGTGTTCACTGACAATGGCTTCTGGAAGTATTCCTGAGCCCATTCTGTGATTTCCTTTACAGTAGCATTCCTGTTTGTGGTGCAGTGTCGTTTAAGGGCCCGGAGATCACGGGCATCCAGTATGGTTTTACGGCCTTGACCCTTACGCACAGAGATTGTTCCAGATTCTCTGAATCTTCGGATGATGTTATGCACAGTTGATGATGATAGATGCAAAGTCTTTGCAATTTTTCGCTGGATAACACCTTTCTGATATTGCTCCACTATCTTTCTGCGCAACATTGTGGGAATTGGTGATCCTCTACCCATCTTGACTTCTGAGAGACACTGCCACTCTGAGAAGCTCTTTTTATACCCAATCATGTTGCCAATTGACCTAATTAGTATTTATTGGTCTTCCAGCTCTTCGTTATGCTCAAATTTACATTTTCCAGCCTCTTATTGCTACTTGTCCCAACTTTTTTGGAATTTGTTGACACCGTGAAATTTTGAATCAACATATTTTTCCTTTAAAATGATACATTTACTCAGATTAAACGTTTGATCTGTCATCTGCAGGTGCAGCCATGCAAATATATGTTGAATATAAAACAGAAAACAGCTAAAAACACAGCGGCAAATTTCGACAAAAGTTAAACGCTTGTGTCATGAGCACGAGGTGGCTATACAGTGTCCGCAACGGATGTGGCCATCCACCGTGCATAAGATACCATATTGACATTGGCGGGCGAAGGGGCCACCGATTCTTTGTCTTCCCAGGCCGCCACAAGCCTAGAGCCTCCCATGAGTACTGCTGCAATAAATAATTTCATTGAAGGTCGCGCACAATCACTGTGCCATGAAACCCATGTTTAATAACGTGCTTTAACTCCTGTGTTCATGAAAATATCACGTATACATCTCGGTATTTTAGTTATTCAGAGTTCTGTAATATCACGAATGTAATGGATTCTGTGTCCAGTCGGAGGAAGGGAGCCGGTTTAAGAAGCAAGTAGTGATTCACACACACAGAGCACATAGAAGATCACATACAAAACAAATGTGCTACTTTAATTACGATGTGATTTGAGAAACTGGTTAATTAAACGATTTTGAGATGATGTTTATGATCTACTTTAATGACAAAATAAATTACATGATTAAAGTGGAAAGTTCGAGATTAAAGTTGACATTTTGTGCTTTTTCCCCACTGTGCCTTTTTGTTCTCTGTACCCTAATAAACTTTCGTATGACACTCAGACGGTGGGCTATGACTCGCCTTTTCACGGCGCCTCTCATATCTGACAACTTTTTTTTATTTCCGGCACTGTGCAACTTTGTGAACATGAGCTTTCAAGTTTCTCCAACACGCTATGTCACTCGATCAACTTCCTTTTGTTGATTATACCACGATTTAAATCAACAAATAGTATGTTTTTCCTTTGCTTCCACTTGGTATTCACTGAAATTCTTATATTTTCCCCCGCGCTTTTCCCATTGTCTTTTCACAGAAGGCTGCGCTTAAGGGCAATTTATATTGATTTGCATATTCAAAGAGGCGTAATTCTGGGAGGAGTTGGAGCGGGACAGAAGGCGCGTGCACGAGTGTTACTTTTCACGCTGACCGGGATTTATGGAGTGGAAGAACGCGGAAGTTGGAGAAAGAAAAAATAACCCCTTAATTGACCTTAAGACATGTTTAGAATGAAAGTCCTTTCCTTCTTTCTTGCCCTTTCTCTATTTTTCTTTTTAACACTTTCTCTGCATCTTTCTTCTTTCAGTTCCAATAAGAGAACCATTAATCTGTTTTGTAATGTTTGTAAAGTTTGTAATTGGAATAGGTATGTCGAATAAAAACATCTCATGTTTCACTACTTTGAGGTTAATAAATTATTGGAAAAGCAGCTTACTATCTTTTCTTTAAAACTGCAGAAGACACTAAAACAAAATTTGAGTAAAAAATTAGTTTTCAGTTAAATGACACTTATGATGAGGTTTTTACAGTTAAACAATTTTGTTTGGTACACTGTAAAAAAATAAACATCTGTTGTTTTTACGAAAACAAACTGGCAGCTGTGGTTGCCAGAATAATTCTGTAAAAATACAGTGAAAATGTGAACAACTTTACAGAACAACCTGTAAATTTTACACTTTAAATTGTTGTTAAAATAAAAAAATACAGTTTAAACTGGTAAGTCCAACTTATCTTTTCTGCTGAATTAGCATGATCACAGTAATACAATGGGCTTCATTGTAAAATAAACAACAACTGCATGTAAATTTTACCTAAAAAATCAGTTTAATAGCAGTGTGGCCATGTTAATTCAGCAGAAAAGGACTGTTGGATTTACCAGTTTAAATTGTTGGTTTTTTTTTTAAATAACAGTTTTAAAGTGTGAAATGTACAGGTTGTTCTGTAAAGTTGTTCACATCTTCACCGTATTTTTTACAGAATTATTCTGGCAACCACAGCTGCCAGTTTTTTGTTTTTTTTTTACAGTGTATGTGATAGCATTTTGACAGTCACAAGCACACAAAGCAGCCAAAAAGAAACCATCAAACTGTATGCAGATTTTCTGGTATACATAAAAAAAGTATGATTTCAAACACGGTGCCATGCATATACCGTATGGCCCATTTACAAGTGTGTGAAAAACTAAGTACACCCTTGAAAAGGTTTGTCTTTTTTTTACATTTTTTGTAAAAACACAACACTGAAAAATGAACAGCATTTGAATTTCTGTGTGCAAAAATAGTTCACCTCTACTTTTATCATTCCACAAAATGCCTAAAATTAAAAAACTTGTGTAAGCAAGAAGGTGTAAATGATTAGACTCTAATCACTAGAACCTCATTAGAGAATAATGTGGAGGTTACTGCCTTAAATAACAAAGTTGTGGTGTGATTTGATCTTAGTGATTGAATTATGTGGCTGTATCCTGCCAAGAGCATGGCAGCTCTTTGAGGCCATCAGAACTTTGATACAATTTCCAAGCAAATTCTAGTCATTCTGTTAATTGCCGGACAGATCTACAAATGAAGAATATCTTAAACCACTGGTAATTTATCCAGGTCATGTTCCACCAAATTTAGCCGAGGAGCTGACTGATGCTACAGGAAATCTCCAAGGATGATAGGATAACATAAAGTATTTTCTTGGTCAGTGTCCAAGTACTTGTTTCAGCTATCCGGAAGTGACTGTGCATCTTTGCCCTTCATGCATGTTCAGGAAGTAAAAAGCCTCTGCTGTCAAACAAGAATGTAGATGCAAATCTGAAGTTTGATAGACAATATCTAGGAGAAGAATAGAAATACTGGAAGAATGTGAATGAGACAAAGGTAGAGATGTTTGACCACAATGACAAATGTCATGTATGTTTGTCAAAAGCCAAAAACTGCCTTTAACCAAAAAAATGCACGCCAACCATAAAGCTTGGGGTTGAAGCATTATGATTTGAGGCTTATTGTCTTCTTCAGGGCCTGGATAGGCTTTCATCACAGAATCTAACAACATTGTATCTGAAAGTCCTTAAGGAGAATGTGTCAAAAAGCTGAAGTTGAACCATAAACAGATCTTGCAACTAGACAGCGACACAAAACATTATAGCAAATCCACAAAAGAAAGGTCCTAGAAGAAGAAATGGAGGGTGATATAATGGTTATGTCAAAGCTTCAGTCTTAACCCAAGAAAAATGCCATACAAGACATTTGCATTAGGCAGTACATACAAGAAACTCCTCAAACATGATGAAGTTAAAGGTGTTCAGTAAAGAGGAGTGGGCAAAATTTTGCCCAAACTGATATAGGACATTGATGGACAGTTACAAGAAATACCTATAGTAAGGTGTTTCTAACAAGGAAGAAATATTAGATATCAAGGAAGAAATTTACTTTTTTTCCTTTGCAGACAATTATATTTCTGATTTATTTATTGAATAAATCATAGCAAATAATAGTTTTCATTGCTTTAAATTAGATCAACCTTATCAATATCAAGTTGAACTGAAAATCAAATAGCCATGCAAATATATAAAGAAAACGCAACTTTCCACTGAGTAGTTACTTTTTCATAGTATTAGATGCAGTTTCAGGTGTTTCACAAAAAAATTCTCAGTGTGCTGCCTGACTTTGAAACCTGTTACTCATGATTTATGAGCTTTTTCCATACAGTCCGTCCAAGGACCTACAGTATCTTTCTTTAACATGTTTTCTGTCTTGTACTGCATTTCCAGCCGTTTCCCTGGACATCATTTTGTATTGAATTGATCCATGTAGCCAACTGCACATGTCTTTTCAGGTCCCTTAAATCTACTATTTAATCCTGCTAAATCTGAGACCTGGGAAGCACTGTTTTTCTATAGGAGACCGGAAATGTAAATGGATTCTTTATTGCTGGATCTTCTTGAGTAGACCATGTAGCTGCTTCTGTTAACATGAAAGCCAGCACTGCTGACCTTAGGAGATAAAAGACAAGGCCTTTACATTTCTTGTATTCATCATATGGTGGAGTTTCACATTATGTTGTAATCTACGACACTGGATAAATAGTGGGTGCTGCTTTCTAAAGGTAAATTAGCTTTTTATATTTTATTTAGCTAATATGTTTCTTATCCATTGTTTACCACTACAAATACAAATATTATAATATGTGTGTGTCGTATAATTTAAAAGTCTAGAAATATGTGCACAGCTAAAGTGGGAGTCTTATACATGAGGTGCAGTAATATCTTCCACACTGAATGACAATAAAGCCCTGCTAATCTCAAACTAGATCTCTTGACATCAGTGCATGAACACTTATTTTCTGCTTTAAAGTATTGATAAAGAACACAAAATCACTGGCTTTATTTTAAGAGAGTGAACACAATCCAAATTTTGGCCTGACCTATTCAAGGTTAGTTCTTGCCTTGTACCTTGTCATATTGGGACAGGCCCTGCCTGTACTCTGCTTACATGTCCAACTCAAAATGTACTAGATTGTAAACATTGTTAGACACCCAGGAAGTCATACAGGAAAGAAGTCCTTAGGGTAGGATTTGAGAGTGACACAGCTGTTTACCCACCTTCCTTTTCTTCCTCCCCTGAAAGAAGAATTGTGGCCCTGCCTTCAGAACTGCCTGTTTCAGTCCGTCCAGCACAAAATCCTGTGATAACAGAAACCGAGTGTCAGGTCAGATATAAAACCAGCTCTGTGTAGTGAAGTATTGTCTGTGACTTAAAAGAGACTACTCTAATAAACAGAGTTTCTTAACTACAACCTTAGAACTTCAACATGTTCCCGAGTTTTCTCTCATTTACAACATAGAAAGTGATAAAATTAGTGCCTGTATGCTGTCATTGCTGTGGTGGGCTGGTGCCCTGCCCGGGGTTTGTTTCCTGCCTTGCGCCCTGTGTTGGCTGGGATTGGCTCCAGCAGACCCCCGTGACCCTTTAGTTAGGATATAGCTGGTTGAATGATGGATGGATGGATGTTGTCATTGGAGATAATTACGTACTACCACTTTTAGAGAAGGCAAGTTACATTAGTTTAATTACCCTTTCAGTTCAGTCCTGAGTTAAATAGAATTTCACTTGCTAGGCAGTCTCTAGGAAACCATGACTATTTTAACTTGCACAATGGATTATCTGCTTCATTAAAAAAACATAATTCTTGTGACTGACACCTAATGGTGATGGGCATATATATTTCTTCAAATGTGGGCCACTATACAGGATGGTCTAGATCTAATTATGCAGATCCAGATCGTCTGGATGACTTTGATTTATGCAGGGACGATTCCAGTTTGGCGCGAAGACAATTCTTCATGTCATCAGTTCACACACTTCTCGATGGTCCGGGATTTTTCGGGTGATTTTCTATGTAAAAAACTTAATAATTTATAGCGTAATGAAAATTGCATAATTGGATCTGGACCACACCTATAGTGAAAAAGGAATCCCTGTCCTGTTACAGTGTTCCGCATAAGAGTGCAGAGGGACTGAATTGTATAAGGGATGGATGGAGCTTACATCTAAATGCAAATTATTATGTAGGACACCTATATATGCTGGTGTGTGTACAATGTTCTTATTTGTACATTTATTTATTACCCCCCATGGAAGAAACAAGCATTACTTTTTGGTGAGAGAATGCCAAGATGTTTATATTAAAAATAAAAATCGTGGAGAGATTCAAACCCTATGAATGCCTAAATTCCATTTTTGTAAAAAATCATGGGATAGTTTTTATAACTCTGTGTGTATTTGAAGGTGACATTTAAATAACTTGATCAATAAAACTTAATAACGTCAAAGCTTTTTACCCTGTGCACAGACTATCTGCTCAATGTTCAGTAAGGTTCAGTATGTCATATTCTTCACAACCCTGATTAAATATCCTGCAGCAAATACTGCATACTTTGTTTTCAAGTACAATGTCAAATCAGGAGATGTGACAGTAGCAAATGTGATATATGCGTTATTACCATGCTGATACATAATTCCTTATAAAAAGATGGGCAGTAATGACCCTTGGTGCCTTTTTATGACAACTTTGTTTTGTAAGTATATATACAAATTTAGAATCATTTTATAGAAAATAAACTATTTGATCACTAAATAAAAGCAGAGATATTGCATCGATTACTATTACAATATACGTAAATAAACTGCAATCTCACACTTGTTATTTCTTGTGAACCTACTTTTACGTTGTTTGAATTCTTGTTTCAGTACTTTTAAAAATGTGTTTTATTCAAAGCAAAAGAATTGTTGTGGTATTTAAAGCTCATCTCGGTGTTTTAACATGCTTTCTCATTTTTAAGCCAAATGTAAATTGTTTGATCATAGGCTGACCTGCACTACAGCAATTACAATGTCAAAGCAATGATTTAACTAAAGTAATAATATCCATCCATCCATCCATCCTTTTCCAGTTATCCGAGGTCGGGTGACGGGGGCAGCAGCTTCAGCAGAGAGGCCCAGACTTCCCTCTCCCCAGCAACTTCTTCTAGCTCTTCCGGGAGAATCCCGAGGTGTTCCCAGGCCAGCCGGGGGACATTGTCCCTCCAGCATGTCCTGGGTCTTCCCCTGGGCCTCCTCCCGGTTGGACGTGCCCGGAACACCTAACCAGGGAGGCGTCCAGGAGGCATCCTGATCAGATGCCCGAGCCACCTCATCTGACTCCTCTCGATGCGGAGGAGCAGCGGCTCTACTCTGAGCCCCTCCCGGATGACTGAGCTTCTCACCCTATCTTTAAGGGAAAGCCCAGACACCCTGCGGAGGAAACTCATTTCAGCCGCTTGTATTCGCAATCTCGTTCTTTTGGTCACTACCCATAGCTCATGACCATAGTTGAGGGTAAGAACGTAGATCAACTGGTAAATTGAGAGCTTTGCCTTATGGTTTAGCTCCTTTTTCACCACAACAGACAGATGCAGAGCCTGCATCACTGTGGACGCTGCACCAATCCACCTGTCAATCTCACACTCCATTCTTCCCTCACTCGTGAACAAGACCCCGAGATACTTGAACTCCTCCACTTGGGGCAGGATCTCTCCCCAACCCCGAGAGGGCACTCCACCCTTTTCTGGCTGAGGACCATGATCTCGGATTTGGAGGTGCTGATTCCCGGTCCAGCCGCTTCACACTCCGCTGCGAATCGATTCAGAGAGAGCTGAAGATCACAGCCTGATGAAGCAAACAGGACAACATCATCTGCAAAAAGCAGTGACCCAATCCTGAGTCCACTAAACCGGACCCCCTCAACTCCCTGGCTGCGCCTAGAAATTCTGTCCATAAAAGTTATAAACAGAATCGGTGAGAAAGGGCTGACCTGGCGGTGTCCAACTCTCACTGGAAACGGGCTTGACTTACTGCCGACAATGCGGACCAAGCTCTGACACCGGCTGTACAGGGACCGAACAGCTCTTATCAGGTGGTCCGGTACCCCATACTCCCGGAGCACCTCCCACAGGATTCCCTGAGGGACACAGTCGAACGCCTTTTCCAAGTCCACAAAACACATGTAGTCTGGTTGGGCAAACTCCCATGCACCCTCCAAGATTCTGCTAAGGGTGTAGAGCTGGTCCACTGTTCCGCGACCAGGACGAAAACCACACTGTTCGTCCTGAATCCGAGGTTCAACTCTCTGACGGACCCTCCTCTCCAGAACCCCTGAATAGACTTTTCCAGGGAGGCTGAGGAGTGTGATCCCTCTGTAGTTGGAACACACCCTCCGGTCCCCCTTTTTAAAGAGGGGGTCCACCACCCCAGTCTGCCAATCCAGAGGCACTGACCCCGATGTCCATGCGATGTTGCACAGACTTGTCAACCAAGACAGTCCTACAACATCCAGAGCCTTGAGGAACTCTGGGCGTATCTCATCCAACCCGAAGGAGTTTTTTAACCACCTCAGTGACCTCAGCCCCAGAGATGGGGGAGCCCACCTCTGAGTCCCCAGGCTTTGCTTCCTCACTGGAAGGCATGTTAGTAGGATTGAGGAGGTCTTCAAAGTACTCCCCCCTCCGACCCACAACGTCCCAAGTCAAGGTCAGCAGTGCACCATCCCCACCATATACGGTGTTGACACTGCACTGAGACGCCGGACAGTGGACCAGAATCTCCTCGAAGCCGTCCAAAAGTCGTTCTCAATGGCCTCCCCAAACTCCTCCCATCCCCAAGTTTTTGCCTCAGCAACCACCTAAGCCGCATTCCGCTTTGCCTGTTGGTACCTATTAGCTGCCTCCAGAGTCCTACAGGACAAAAGGGTCCTTCTTCAGCTTGATGGCATCCCTCACCGCTGGTGTCCACCAACAGGTTCAGGGATTGCTGCCACGACAGGCACCTACCACCTTACGGCCACAGCTCCGGTCAGCCACCTCAACAATAGAGGCACGGAACATGGCCCATTTGGACTCAATGTCCCCCACCTCCCTCGGGACGTGGTCGAAGTTCTGCCGGAGGTGGGAGTTGAAGCTACTTCTGACAGGGGACTCTGCCAGACGTTCCCAGCAGACCCTCACAACACTTTTGGGCCTACTAGGCCTAACTGGCATCCTCCCCCACTATTGAATCCAACTCACCACCAGGTGGTGGTGATCAGTTGACAGCTCTGCCCCTCTCTTCACCCGAGTGTCCAAGACATGTGACCGCAAGTCCGACGACAAGACCACAAAGTCGATCATTGAACTGAGGCCTAGGGTGTCCTGGTGCCAAGTGCACATATGAACACCCCTATGCTTGAACATGGTGTTCGTTATGGACAATCTGCACAGAAGTCCAATAACAAAACACTGCTCAGGTTCAGATTGGGGGGGCCATTCCTCCCAATCACGCCCTTCCAGGTCTCACTGTCATTGCCCACGTGAGCATTGAAGTCTCCCAGCAGTACGAGGGTGTCCCCAGAAGGTATGCCCTCTAGCACCCCCTCCAGGGACTCCATAAAGGGTGGGTACTCCAAACTGCTGTTCGGCGCATATACACAAACAACAGTCAGGACCCGTCCCCCCACCCGAAGGCAGAGGGAGGCTACCCTCTCGTCCACCGGGGTAAACCCCAATGTACAGGCTCCAAGTTGGGGGACAATAAGTATGCCCACACCTGCTCAGCACCTCTCACCTGTGGCAACTCCAGAGTGGTAGAGAGTCCAGCCCCATTTAAGGAGATTGGTTCCAGAGTCCAAGCTGTGTGTTGAGGTCAGCCCAACTATATCTAGCCGGAACCTCTCGACCTCGTGCACTAGCTCATGCTCTTTCCTCTTCAGAGAGGTGACATTCCACGTCCCAAGAGCCAGCTTAGCCCAAGTACTAGGTTTTACTCTTCTGGTGTCAACTTCATTTTGCTCCTTACTTCTGATTTACATTGTGTTCCTTTTGTTTGATTCCTGTCTTTTTCTGATCTCTGGGTGACCCTTTACTTTTCCTAACTACATATTCTAGAGGTACTGGTATATATAAATCTTTATTCAAGAACTTAACTTTGATTTTAACACCACAGTTGGGTATAGCAATCATGAAAGAGACACCAGTGCACCAATTTCTTGGCCTATCTTATAATTCCAACCCTCACATTAGAACAAGACCCTAAGGTACTTGAACTTCTCCATCTATTACAACTGCAGCTCCAATTCAGAAGGGTTTAGAAAATCATAACATCGGAGATTTAGAGATGCTAATTTTCATGCCTTCCATGGCCGTAAAAATCATAAAGAGGAAAGGAGACATGAAATACCCTTGTCAGAGATCTACATCCATTATAAAAGCTCTTAACAGCAAGAATGCACACTTACCCATAAAACTTACTTGTCATTAAATATGAAAAAGCCAGAAGTGCTGTTACTGGGTAGAATTTCTACAGATCGCATGGTAATACATTTAATTCTTAATCTAAAGAGGCTGCAATTTATTTTGGTTGAATTTATATGAATCTTTACAAAGGCTGTAAAATGTAACTGATTTCTTCGCATATGTGGTACAGAAAAGGTATATCATTCATTTATATGAAGCAAAACTGACTAATGTAGTACTGTATTGTAAAGGTGTTTAGATTGTTTGGTACCCTTCTAGTTAATTAAAAGAAATCCTGTAAAGTATATAGCAATTTTACAATCATCATGCAAAGTCATAAATAACTTTGTCACAACCCCCCTTCACCTTACAGAACTTGTTAATGTATATAGTCCTCAGCATACACAGGGATAACAGAAAGAAAGCTTTTTTTGAAATTCAAAGGTTACACTAAAAATGTGCAAGAAAGTTTGGCCATGCACTTCAAAATCACATAAATCATTAATTTATGTTTATTATCCAACCCGCTATATCCTAACTACAGGTTCACAGGGGTCTGCTGGAGCCAATCTCAGCCAGCACAGGGTGCAAGGCAGGAAACAAACCCTGGGCTGGGCGCCAGCCCACTGCAGGGCGCACACACACATACACCAAGCACACACTAGAGACAATTTAGAATCGCCAATGCACCTAACCTGCATGTCTTTGGACTGTTGGATGAAACCGGAGTACCCGGAGGAAACCCATGCAGACACAGGGAGAACATGCAAACTCCATGCAGGGAGGAACAGATAAGCAAACCTGGGTCTCCTAACTGCGAGACAGCAGCACTAGCACTGCGCCACCATGCCGCCCATTATACAGTATATAAAGTTATATTAAATTTAGACAGGAAAAGGGTGCAGGGGTCGGCACTGCTGCTATCCCAGTTCGGAAGGCTAGATTTGAATTTCTGTCCAGTCACTCTCTGCAAGGGGTTTGTGCATACTCTCCATGTATGAGTTCCTATAAATAATTCCTTTTCCACATTCAGTGCTCATTAGGAAGTATAAATTGGCTTGGTGTAAATGAATGTGGTGGTTTGAAGAGGTTGCCCTGTGTTGGAATATCTGAACAAAATGCAGGTTTCTTCCTTGTACCCTTGAGTGCTGGGACAAGCTATAACTCCCTGAGACCCTCAACTGTATTGCATAGGTTTGAAAATGGATGGATTCAAGAATTTACATTGTCAGAACTTTATTCAAAACCTAACAGTCGATAAAACCAAATTGAATGTATATTTTATTTAATTCAGCAAAACATCCCAGAACATGACAGTACCACAAGTGTGCTTAAATGTCACTGTGAGGTTCTTACTGTGGAGGGCCTTGTCAGATTTTCTTCTGTCTGATCAGGCCGCTTATTAGCAAGAAAGTTATACTTTGCACTTATCTCTCCATAAAACACTGTACCAAAAGTCTTCAGCATAATCAATGCACATTTTTGCATGCTTGAGGAGGGAAGTCATCATTATTAGGGAACACTGGTTTCCAACTTTGGCAACGGATTGTATTTTTGTGACTTTTTGATGGCATAAGCAAAGGTTATTTGTGACTGAGAGCCATGCATGGCGATCCATCAGACTAAGATTATAATGCAAGGAAAGAAGATAAGAGTATATCTCACAAAATTACAATGTGCAGAATAAAACTAAACAGTAAACTGTTTAATTTTTACTCAGTGTTCTGTAATAATTACCATTATAAATGACACTTGGATATGTTTAACTTTCATTTAGAAACTGCAAATAGTTTATTTTAATATGAGCATTAGAATTTTGTGATAAAAAAATCAGGGTCAACAGTGAACATTTTCTGAATGTTTATTATATGTTAACAAGGAGTGTCCTTGCACTTATCAGCTGTTACTGAGAGCAACGGGACAGCAAAATCTTCTAAAATGTTTTAACCCTGTGACTCAAAGAAATTGGACAGGATATCATCACTCTACAAAGGTGCTTTAACTTTGCATATATCTTGTCTATCTTCCTTTTAATGACCACATACTCATTTTTTGTTTAACTCCTTGCTTATTAAAACTGTTTTTAAGTTTATCTACAGATTGCATTAATTTTTTTCTGTCTTTAATGTCAAAAATGTGTATCTCTTCTATATGTTTAAATTGGGTCACAATTAATGTTTTTGCTACATAGTGTTACAGATAGGGGGCGCTATTGCTCCCTTGAACCCTCGGACAATACGCCAGACACCAAATAAAAGTCCAAATTATGAATTTATTTGAACAATAACATGCACAAAGCACCCTCCTCTCCACAATACTCATAAATAATACAATAACTAATCAATAAACAATCCTCCACACTCCCAGACGCGTTGCCACCCTTCCACCCAGCTCAGCTCAAAGCTCTGGTGTTTCTTAGTCTCTTTTATAGTCCCTGACCCAGAAGTGTTTCCAATCCCTCAGTCCATGTGATCTCTTATCACTTCTGGGTTGGATGAAAATCCTCTTCTTCATCCCAGAAGTACGTCATTCCTCTTGTCCATGTGACTTGGGTGTACTTCCGGGGCATAGGGCAAATAGTCTTTGTTCCTCCCTGCAGCGTCCTCTAGCGGCCCCCATGGTATCCAGCAGGGTTGTGGATAAAAAGTCTATTGTCCAGGATTCCCTGCTGGTCTTCAGGGCACCTCCATGCTGCAGGGAGGGCTCCATCTGGTGGCCTGGGGGTATTGGCCAGGATAAAAGACCGGCCAAATGCCACAATAGATAGATGTTGTTGTTGTTGTTTGAATGATTTCATGCGTTAATGGGCTGACATCTTATCTAATTTAGGTTTGTCATGTCCCCCCATGGTCCATATTTCAAAGTTTTTGTGTTTGATTTTAACTACAGTAGAGTCTCACTGGGTGGCGCAGTGGTAGCGCTGCTGCCTCAGAGTTAGGAGACCGGTTAAGCTTCCCGGGTCCGTCCTACGTGGAGTTTGCATGTTCTCCCTGTGTCTGCGTGGGTTTCCTCCGGGTGCTCCGGTTTCCTCCCACAGTCCAAAGACATGCAGGTTAGGTGGATTGGCAATTCTAAATTGGCCCTAGTGTGTGCTTGGTGTGCTGGGTGTGTTTGTGTGTGTCCTGCGGTGGGTTGGCACCCTTCCCGGGATTGGTTCCTGCCTTGTGCCCTGTGTTGGCTGGGATTGCCTCCAGCAGACTCCCATGACCCTGTGTTCAGATTCAGCGGGTTCAAGAATGGATGGATGGATAGATAGAGTCTCGCTTATCCGACATAAACAGATAAGCGAAAATTTTGGATAATGGGAGGTGTTAAGAAAAGCCTATTAAACGTCAAACTATGTTATAATTTTGCACATTACGAACCTTGGTTCACGAACGTCACTGAACACGTACAAATCGAGTTATGACCAAAAAGTTCACCAAACTTTTGCATTTGTTCATGACCACACACTAGGTATACGAACGAGCCAGTTTCCCTTTCGGTTTGTGCGCGCCGATAATTTCTGCATGTGTTCAGTCTCTCCCTGTGCATTCCCCGTGCAGCAAGAGAGAGAGAGCGTGAGAGAGACACAGACAGACACACGCGCGCGCGAAAGAGACACACACACACACACACACACACACACACACACACATACAGACGTGCGTGAGAGAGACACAGGCGCACACACACGCCAGAGAGGGCTGGCCACATAATCCATTGTAATCATGTTTTACAACAAACACAACAGAAACTTAGCAACTAAAAATAGATTACGCTCGTGCTAGCAATTTGCAGTTCTTGTTGCCGATTGATGCGGTTTTTTTTTTTTGCGGTGGGACGTCGGTTAATACAGAATGTTGGATAAGCGAAGGATGGATAAGTGAGACTCTACTGTACTGTATGCTGTAAACAAAACATACCACTTAAAACTATTACATGACCTATTAGAAACTTTATAGCTAAATCTCCAGTCATGTCGAATGTGTCATTCTCAGCTCAGCACAAACTTTTATCAATAGGGTGAAAGATTTGCAATCTATAGTAACATAATGTTTAAACTACCAAAGTGCTCTTTCTGCAAATAGTCATTCTTAAATGCATTTTCTCAGACTTAGTTAGCAAGGATAATAATTTGCCATTGTCAAGTCATCTAGTCCCTAAAGCCACTTGAAATTTTGTTTCACTTAAAGCAACCGTAGGTGTTGAGGGTTTCGCTTCTGAAGAATAGTTGTAACAGATGCTTCTTGCTCAAAACCGAAACTGACCAGCAGTCAATATTACAAGATAATGGAATTTTGAATTAGTTTATCATTATAATGACACAGGACAGTGTTTCTGGGCCGACTATAATTTACATGCTGTAGATCATGATTTAGTGCCAACAATTGTAATTGTGATGTAATCAAAGCATTTTCAGATTTGGAGGTCTGGTTTGTTCTTTTCTTACAGCTAAGTTGAATTAATATAATAATGTACTGTAGATTAACAATGTCCTTTAGTTATTTGCTAAAGCACGTTGCCAGTGTAATTTTCTTTCCCTGCAGATTTCTCATTAGTGTCTGTTGATACGTGTAGTAGAGAAATGGTACATTACAGAGGGTTTTGCAATGGGTGTCTGTTGGGTGCACTGAACCAGTCTTAAAATCTCAGAGATTTTGCAGGGTTTAAGCTGGCCAGTATGTGTGATAGGCTATATCTCTTACTTTATGAGTGCTGAAATTAGAGACTCCCTAGTAGGCATGTGTGATATACTGTACATCGTTTACGATTATATCTTAATTGCTGTTTTAACGATGTGCGAGATTAAATTATCGAGTATGTAACTCGCTTTGCAAAAAAAAAGAAACAGAGTTCATTCACTAATGCAACAGTATAGACCACTGCGCGTGCACAAAGCGAGTTGCGTAGGCGTGCACACCCAAAAGCCGCAAGTTAGCATCGCTCCCTGCCTCAAAATGAGTGAACAAACAGCGATGTTCTGACGATTTGTCCTACTTTGTCGAAGTATCCTACCGTAGTTTATTTAAATGGCAGATACGGTATATACACCGTATATGTTACACCCATCCGTTTATTGTAAGTCGTAACATTAAACTTATAACGTTATACCATATCATCATTTAACATGTTGTATTTAGAAGTCGTCTATCAAATTTATGGAAATGCTAAAATTTCTCAATTTCGATGTAGATCATTTCGATGGGTAGGATGTTTCGTCAGAACAGCGGCAGATGATAAAACAGCCTTGCCATCTACGTCGTCAGAGTTAATTGCCAGACGTGGTTCATTCTCGCTCGCATGGCAGTGATTTGGTTTTGAAAAGACTGATGTTGCTCAAAAGATGTCAATCTGCAAACTATGTGGTAAATCGGTTGCCATTAAATACAGCTCGACAACTAACTTGTTTCACCAGTTGCAAACTAACCACTGTACAGAATACGAAAAGCTTAAGGAGTCAACTGCCCAGAACAAGTTTAAAGTAACCAAGGTACAAGCACAAAAACACACTCAGCAAACTTTAGCGGAGTAATTCTGCAAAAAAGTGCCTTACGACAAGATAAGCAAAAGATGGCATGACATAACAAACGCCGTCACCAATTACATCGAAAAAGATATGGTGCCGATTCAAGTGGTTGAGAGAGATGGTTTTAAACAACTTTTGAATACTTTAGACACAAGGTACACACTGCCTGGCCGAAAATATTTCAGTCAAACAGCTCTGCCTAAGTTGTTTGACTCGTGTCGCCAAACTCTGACGCATAAACTGCAAAAGGTTTCACATTTTGCCACAACGGATTTATGGTCAAGCCGAACATCCGAGCCATTCCTCTCCCTGAAAGTGCATTTCATTGACGAAAACTGGCAAGTGCAAAGCTTCTGCATGTTTGCAAACATCCTACTTCCCAGCAGATCACACTGGCGACATCATTGCGCAAGGTCTGAAAGATGCGCTGGCATCATGGTCAGTGCGAGAAGACCGCATTGTTTGTATGACAACAGACAGCGGGGCTAACGTTGTCAGTGCACTACGGATTAATAACTGGAAGAGGCTACCTTGTTTTGGGCATAGGCTTCATATTGTGATTGGTGAGTAATTTGGGGTTCCTTTATAAAATGCAGTTTAGGTTAAATTGATCTTATATTATTATGGCATTCAAAAATACAAAAAGACCTGATAAGTAAAGCTATAGATTACAAAGATATAATTCAATATAATTTCAAATAATACATTATATTGGAATTATCGTTATCGTCAAAGTCCCAGAAAATATCGAGATATTTTTTTTTTTCCAATATCGCACACCCCTACTCCATAGCACTAGAATATTTACTCTTTGTGAGTGTGTGTGTGTGTGTTGTATGGTCTGGTACTGGATTGAGTATGGCTTTTATTTGTATACCTGTTCCTGGTGATGTTGCAAACTCAAAGTTGAGGCACAATTTTGTTTCAGCTAGATAGATAGATAGATAGATAGTAATTTATTTGTCCCAAAGTGAAATTTGTAGTTCTTTTCTTTTCACATATGTCTATCTTTGCCTCATTGGTTCAGAACACTTTGCTCCACAACTTACCATATTATTTTCATTGCTGATGAACAGTTTATTTTAGGAAGTAAATAAAGATTGCTCTATAATGATTATCACATGCGAGTAAGAATTGTAATGTATTCTGTACACCTTAGAATACTGAAGCTAACCTAAAAAAATTATCTAATTTAAGTTTTTAATTATGTTTCTGTTTTGGCAAAATAGAGTGTCAGACTTCTTTTTATCACAGAAATTGAGGGTAGTTTCCAACTGAGAGCTTAAAATATTGCTACAGGAATAAGCTGAAAAATGTTCATATTACACATCCTTTATTCATACTACAGAAAATTAGTAATTTCTGTATTATCAGGAGTACTGAAATCTTAAGTGTAAGTTTGTTTTAATAAGAGCAACTTGAACTGAAGTGAATTGATTTGAAGTTAACTTTCTCCTCATAAAAAATGGATGTCTTCCCAAGAAAAATGTATTACCTTTTTAGTATAAAGTAATATTTCACAGGTCCTGAGAGATAATCACATCCGATTATAGGCTGTCAAAGCTGCATTCACAGTTTCTTCTGTCCCTAATTACACTTGTGTTACCACTTTGCTTTGACTTTTCCACAAGCTGCCAATTTTTGGAATTCTTATTCTTGTCCTAACACTCTGCTCCCTACTTGGATAAAGAAATAAATAGTGAGTTTTATTGTACAGTAATGCTTTAAATGCTTAGTAATATTTATTAAACAATGTCCACACAGCACATGATGCCCCTGCACCACACACCCTCTTCAAGGGCCCTCCAATGGTCCTGCACCGCCTCCACTCCTGTCCACCAAGCTCTGTCGTCTTCATCCCAACGCCAGTTATCGATTAGAGGGAGGCGGCCCCTTTTATTCTCACCCGGAAATGCTCCAGGTGCTCCCTGATTGACTTTTTTTTTTATTATTATTTTTATTAATTTTATTACAATCCATACAAATCAAATTTTTACAAAAAGAAAAATTAAGAACAGATCGATCCCCACCCTTGAGAGAGAGAGCAAGCCAAACGGTGTGAAATTTAAGACCTGTAAACATACCTAAATTAATAAATTCTCTGTGCTTTATGAACTTATTTTAAAATATTACTGATTAGATCCTGCCATGTTTTGAAAAAGTCTGTACGGATCCTCTAACTGAGTATTTGATTTTTTTCCAATTTCAAATAGTATAACACATCAGTTTCCCACTGACTTAAAAGAGGAGAGTTTGGGTTCTTCCAGTTTATCAGAATAAGTCTGCGTGCCAACAGTGTAGTGAATGCAATCACAATTTGTTTGTCTTTCTCCACTTTAAACCCCTCTGAAAGAACCCCAAACACAGCTGTTAATGGGTTAGGAGGGATTGTGAGTCCAAGGCTGTCTGAAGGTAATTAAAAATTTTGTCCAGAATAATGTTAATTTGGTGCAGGCCCAGAACATGTGACCCAGTGAGGCTGGAACTAGTTTGCAGCGTTCGCAGGTTGGATCATGCCCTGGAAACATTTTGGAGAGTTTTAGTCGAGACAGATGTGCTCGATATATAATTTTGAGTTGTATAATTGTATGCTTTGCGCATATGGAGCTGAGTGAATTCTCTGCATTGCTACTTTCCACTCCTTTTCTGATATATTAATTGAGAGATCTTTTTCCCAGTGTCCTCTTGGATCTTTGAAAGGGAGGGATTGTAAAATGATTTTATATATTGTAGAGATGGAGTCTAAGTCCTTGAGATTGAGCAAAATTTTTCCAGCATGGATGAGGGTGCAAGATGAGGAAAATCTGGAAGGTTCTGTTTAACAAAGTTCCTGATTTGAAGATAGTGAAAGAAATGTGTAGCTGGAATGTTAAATTTGGAATGTAATTGTTCATAGGATGCAAAGACGTTGTCTATATAAAGATCTCTAAGCAAGTTAATTCCAAATTTTTCCAGATATTAAAAACTGCATATGTTTGTGAAGGTTGAAAGAGGTGGTTCTCTTGCAGAGGTGCCACAGATAGAAGCTTCTCCGTCTTAAAATGCTTTCTACATTGGTTCCAGATTCTAAGTGAGTGGAGCACAATTGGGTTATTTGTATATTGCCGATAACGTGTGTTTATTGGAGCACAAAGCAAGGAATACAAAAAAGTACTGCAGGATTTTACTTCTATTGCGTCCAAGCCTGTGTATGTTCTTCTATTTGTGTCCAGGTTCATATCCTGTATATTTGCTGCCCAGTAATAAAACTGGAAGTTAGGTAGAGCCATGCCACCTTCTGCCTTTTGTCTTTGTAGGGTCGCTGTTTGATGCGTGGATGTTTTGAATTCCAAATAAATGAGGTTATTGTTGAATCTAATTGCTTAAAGAATGATTTATTAATGTATATTGGAATGTTTTGAAATAAAAAAGGAGCTTAGGAAGAATATTCATCTTAACAGTGTTAATTCTTCCAGCTAGTGTGAGATGAAGGGTTGACCATCTATGCAAGTCTTGTTTAATTTTTTCCATGCAGACGCAAAATTTTGTTGATAAAGAGCTTTATGTTTACTTGTGATGTTTACCCTAGGTATTTAAACTGTTCTGCAATGATAAAAGGTAGGGTATCTAATCTAATATTATATGCTTGAGAATTCACTGGAAAGAGTACACTTTTATTCAGATTAATTCTGAGACCAGAGATCTTTGAAATTCTGTGAGTGCTGCTAAGACTGCAGGCACAGAATTTTCTGGGTCTGATATATACAGTACCATATCATCTGCATATAATGAGATTTTCTGTTCCAGTCCTTCTCTGCTAATCCCCTTTATCTGATCAGTATTTTGACAATGTATTGCCAGTGGTTCAATGGCAATTGCAAACAGCAGTGGTGACAAGGGGCATCCTTGTCTAGTGCCACGTTCTAGTTTAAAGTAGTCTGAGCAAATGTTGTTGATGCAAACTGAAGCTTCTGGGTTAGTATACAGTAATTTAATCCATGCACAAATGTTCGGGCCAAACCCAAACTTCTCCAATGTAGTAAAAAGGTATTTCCATTCAATCATGTCGAATGCTTTTTCTGCATCCAATGATAATAATATTTCTGGGGTGTTTGATTTAGTTGGTGAGTATATTACATTAAACAGGCGTCGAAGATTTGAAGATAAGTGTCGGCCCCTAATAAATCCAGTTTGGTCTTGTGATATTACCGAGGGGAGCACTTTCTCCATCCTTCTAGCTATGATTTTAGAGAGTATTTTAACGTTGTTATTCAGAAGTGAAATTGGTCTGTATGATGCACATTGTAATCAGTCCTTATTTTGTTTTGGAAAAACGGTGATTAGTGCTTGGCGAAAGGTTTGAGGAAGTGATTGGTTATCTCTGGCTTCTGTAAATGTTGCTAATAGGAGAGGAGCTAGCTGAGCAGAAAATTTCTTGTAAAATTCTGCTGGGTAGCCATCAGGGCCTGCTGCTTTCCCGCCTTGGAGTGACTTTATAGCATCTAGTAATTCTGATAACGGCAGAGGTTTCTCAAGTTCCTCCGCACTTCTGCTATTTGTGGTATTTGTAATGTATCCAGAAATGCATTAGATTGTGTATTGTCTTCTTTAAACTCAGTAGTATATAAGGATTTATAGTAGTCTCTGAAAGTGTCCATTATATTTTTGTGGTCAACGATTTTATCTTCGTTCGTGTTGGTGATTACTGAGATTCCGTTGCGCACTTTTTGCTTGTGAATTTGTTCAGCTAAAAGCTTATTAGCTTTCTCAAGAGGTTTAGTTCTGAATGTAGAGCCTGTCTTTTCCTATGTAGAGTCTCACTTGGTAGTGTGGCATGTTCTTCATCTATTCTAGTAATTTCGCATTTTATCTCTGCTACTTTCTTGGCTTCGAGTTTATTTCTGTGGGAAAGATATGAGATAATCTGTCCTCTTAAGAAGGCCTTAAGAGTTTCCCAGAGTAGTCCTGCAGAGATCTCGGAGGATGTATTTGTCTCTAGAAAGAATTTGATTTGTTTGGATATAAATTCTGTACAATTCTCATCTGCTAGTAGAAGCGGGTTGAGACGCCATCTGCAGGGTGAGTGTATGGGGCTTAGTAGTTTTGGTCTCGTCCGATGCGAGAGATGGACGTCTGGAGCTCCGCTAGCAGCTGTGTTATTTTTCATATTATTTGCTTATTATCCTGAGATATCCTGTATCTATTCAACCCAAGGAGACTGCTACAGTATATGTAAGCATATATAAACATGACCAACATGAAAGGGGGTTCGAAAGAATTGAAAACTAAAGCTGCACCCAAGCTAAGATCAGCAAGCCCTAGTTCAAGATACGGCCTTTCAGAGACAGACCTGGATCAGATGGGCGAAAGCACAGACTCTTCGGGACCACGGTCCACTACATCGTTGCCGGCTGAGAGCGAAAAGGGGAGCAAATGTACGATCGTGAGTGCAGATCTCGATAGCTCGCCGATCGGAGAAGTACACCTGAAACTGGAAAAGGCCTTGCAGTCCGCGGCTTCAATTACTCCACACGAGCAGGGAATAGCGGGGACACCGGCTACAGTAGAGCCTGTTGCTGCACCTACAGTACAAGAAAGCACAATTGAAATGTCTAAACTGCAGGTGATGTTCGCTGAGCTCATACAAGATATAAAGAAAAGCGAGAAGACAAATGAGAAAGCGAGGGCAAAGGCACATGAGAAACTGAGACAGGAATTTAAACAGGAGTTGCAACAAGCAAACGAAACGCAGCGGCTGATGCTGCAACAGGCAAATGAGAAGCTGCGACATGAAATGCAACTGGAGCTGCGACAGGTGCTGGGTAAAATTGATGAACACATTCAGGAAAACTCGGCTAAACTGAGCACGCTTACTGATCAATTGGAGGATCTCAAGGAGACATTCACGACTCGGATTGAAATAGCCGAAAATTTAGCTGCCAGTGCCAAAGAAAAAGCAGTAAATGTCAGCTCCGAATGCAAAAAACTCGGAGACAGACTGGCTGCTTTGGAAGATGGAAGCAGAAGGTATAATGTCAGAATTGAACAACAGAGTCACGCTGCAGACTGCAATACCTCACGGAACGACCTCCATATCATTGAATGCCCATAGCTTCAGTCACAGAACGCCCTTCAGAGCACAACATAGTACACACCCATGTAATGACGCAATTTATCATAACGCCCTTTCCCAGCGTCACTTATATCATGCCCTCTGCGAGACAGTGTTGGTACGCTCGTTGTACAGAATGCTGTAGATGCTGTAGTTATACAAATTACAACAGTTTTCTATCTGGTCAAACATAAATGACTAGTAAAAGTAACAAATCTTATTACTATCCAGTGTTTCAAACGGAATGTACCTCATGAAACTCATACCTATAGATTTTCAGCCTATAAATATTCCTACTAGCAAATTATACAATGTGAAACAATAAGAAGCTTCATTATTTTTAGAAGGTTTTCAAAAACAGCGCTACATATAAAATTAGTTTTAAAACTGACAAGGAAACATTTTATGAAACAGTCATTTATTTATTGATTTGATCCTTCAACGTTTTCATTACTAAAAGCTGCATGTGTGAAATACTGGATGTCATGTCCATATCAATTGAAAGCCATGTGACAGCTAGTAGATTTTACATAATTTTACATTTTTTAACTTTCCAGTTTGAGACAATCGTGATTGTTCTTAAACCTTTTTTGTGCAACATTTTAGTTGATTGCAAAGACCCAACTTATACCAACATAGACTCAAGCTGTCTTTGAGTCGTCGTCTTTGTAAAATTTTGTACAACTACTAATAATAATAAATAATAAATAGTGGATCAGTTACAGTGTGCTTTCAGCAGGGAATTATCCCTAGGTGATCTCATCATTAAACATACAGTATTTATTGTCTTGTGCATACTGTACAATAATATTGTTATTTACTGTACATGCCTCTCCAGAACAGTGATAATATAATAAAACACAACAAAGATATAGAATACAATTTACAGTAGAGATATATATTCAGGTATATTACAAACATTTATACCTAGTCTTTTTCTTGCGTTTCTTATTATGATTAGCTGTTCAGTAACTCTTTAACTAAACACCTTCTTTGAAGCCATACTTAGCGCCATTGGTTCTTTACTATTTGCCAGAAGGGAGGATTAAGAAAAACACTTGTGCAGGATGGTTTTAAAACAAAGATATTTTGCCTGTGGGATCATTTCAGCGCATCAAGCTTTTGCCAGAATCCCATGAAGCAAACTAAAGCTGCAGAACTTTGGTAATTTTGGGTAAATCCAGCTACATATATAATCTGATTCATTATGTTTGTGGAGTTAAATGTGTGCATTATCCAAATTTTTACATTTGCATATGTAAGTTGTTGATGAAGGCCAAAATGAAAAAAATGTCATAAAGTGTGTTTAATAGAAAAGCTTCAATGCTGTAATACTGTCTTATAGTTTGGGTTGTTTTAATTTTCTCTAAACTCAATGTGCATCTTTGTTGAATGCTCTTGTTATCTAAGGCTTTTGAATCATGCTGGAAAAAATTCTACACCTTAAAAATATTTTTTAAACATATTTTAACATATGTCCTTTTTTGACTCCACCTGTTTTTGGTTGGATGTCATCATTTTGCAAACTTTGTGTTTTCTGGTTGCCGTGGTTTCCAACAGGGAGTGTGACACATACTGTATGTTATCATTGATGCTATGGTATAAAAGGTCAACACTTTGCACACCTGTGTCATTCAAGAATTGGTTAAAAATATGTGTGGTTTGCATTTGCTTTATCTTTCTTTTGATCTACAATATTAAGATTCTCACTTTGTTTTCCCACTACAAACTTGGTTTCTGATTAAGCATTGTTAAAAAATAGAACTGATTTCTTAGCTAAGACCTTTTGTTTGGTTTTGGAATTAAGTTTCATCTCCCAATGCCCTTTTACAAGAAGTTTTCCTGCTTTTTTCACATATGGCATAAAATATTGATGTTAAAAAAAAATCTTACTTTACATGCGGACCAGGATCAATAAAAGCAAATGCAGACCACCATCCTGGCCCATCAAATAACAATCCCAACGCTCAGATAATGAGAACAATCTTCCAACTAAAATGCACAAAAGAGAAAAAGGGTAGGAGCATTTTGTTTTTCAAAATATTCAGGAGAATGAGTGCTCTTTGCTAGTTATAGGACACCAGTCAGACACAATTAGTGACTTTGTAAATTTGATTCACACAAGGGAATGTGAAACTATTCACATCCACATTACTAAAGTTATCAATTTAAAAACTAATTCAACTAACCTTTAAATATAGTATGTTTTGGCCTGCCATTTCTTGATGGATATTTTATTAGTAAAACATTTTCAAAAGTAATATCATAGAACAGCCAGGAAATTGATAGTTGGTCTCGTCCATTATGGGAGATGGACGTCTGTAGCAGAACTCCATTAGCGATGGCGTTAATTTTTCTCTTATTTTTATCATCCCGAGGTATCCTGTATCTACCCAACTCAAGGAGGTTCTATTACAATATATGCAAGCATATATAAACATGAGCGGTAAGTAAGGGACTCAGAAAGAAACAGAAAAGAAATCCAAAGCTACACCCAAGCCTAGTCAGACATCAGGTCCAAGTCCAACCTCAAGGTACGGCCTTACAGAGACTGACATGGAGCAGACGGGAGAAAGCACAGATCTCCCGGGACCGCGGGCCACTTCATCGTCTCCAGTTCAGAGCGAAAGTGGGAGTGAATATTTAAGTGATGCAGGTCACAATAGCTTGTCGATTCTAGAAGATTCACTGAAACTGGAAATGGCCTTGCCTTTCACGTTTTCATCTATTCCTTGCAAGCTGGGAGCATCAGCTCTAACAGGGCTTGTCACTTCACCTGCGGAGCATGAAGACTGAAATGATCTGTCTGAACTGATTTGTAATGATCAGGGCAATGGCCACAGCCTCCACTCAAGACATAAAGGAGCTCAAGAAAGATAGAAAGAAATAAATGGTATACTCAAGACAAACGAGAAGCTGTGGCAGGATAATAAAGACCGGGAGGAACGTGTATATAATTGCTTTGAGGCAGCCTTTAAAGGTATGCTGGAAAAAATCAAGGAACACATTCAGGAAAATTCCCCTAAGTTTCAGGAAAAACCTAGAGCACTTGGCGATCAGTTGAAAGATATTAGGCAAACATTCACGACTAGAAATGAAACAGCCAAACTGGCATCTACTGCGGACGTGAAAGTAACGGCTACAAATTCCTAATGTAAAAAACTTGAGGCAGACTTGCTGCACTGGAAGATGGATGCAGAAGGAATAATATTTATAACTGAAGGTCTCCCAGAGTATCATGAAAGTCCAAACCCAGAGAAACTCGTAGCTGAGCTATTCTCTAAAATAATTGGAGAGGGCTGTAAATCTGACACTGAAATAGCAGCAGCTCACCGCATACGGGGATCAAATACTTCTAAACCTAGGAGTCTTATCGTGTGCTTCAAGAAATTACAATTTAAATTACATTTAATGTCACTTCTCAGACAGAAACATGATTATATTTGAAAATAACCATATTTGCATTTTCCGGGATTTCTCACCCTCAAAATCTGCTATGGTGTAGCTTTTTACAACATTAAACAGCATTTATGGAAAGCCAAGATCAGATACAGCCTCTTGTACCCTGCCAAACTGAAGTGGATATTCAAGACAAGCATTACATCTTTAATACTACGGAGGAAGCAGAAAAAGAGTTAAGAAAGCTGATTCCAACACTTTTCTGAGTCGCATCCTGTTATGTCATGGCAAAAAAGATCTTGCCAGTTGTTTGATCTACTTGCAATGATACTGGTACTGTAACTATACATCCTTTTCCCTTTCTCTGACACTTTTTGTTTATGCTTTAATTACAATTATATGTGTATTATATGCTTATATGAATGTATATGTCAAAGAAATTAATAATTCTTTTTTTTTCTTTTTTTTACTCTTCTGAAGGAGAATGTTTAACATCATACCCTTGGTTTATCATTATTGTTATTATCATATTAGAGTTTACCGTGCTTATCCAGGGCCACTTTTTAACACCATTTCCTCAAGATTGATGAAGATTATCCATCCATAAATCCATCCTCTTCCGCTTATCCGGGTTCGAGTTGCGGGGGCAGCAGCTTGAGCAGAAAGGCCACTTCTTCCAGCTCTTCCGGGAGAATCCCAAGGCGTTCCCAGAACAGCCAGGAGACATAGTCCCTCCAGTGTGTCCTGGGTCTTCCCCGTGGCCTCCTCCCGGTTGGACGTGCCCAGAACACCTCACCAGGGAGGCATCCAGGAGGCATCCTGATCAGATGCCCGAGCATCTGCAGAGGAGCAGCGGCTCTACTCTGAGCCCCTCCCGGATGACTGAGCTTCTCACCCTATCTTTAAGGGAAAACCCAGACACCCTGCGGAGGAAACTCATTTCAGCAGCTTGTATTTGCGATCTCGTTCTTTCGGTCACTACCCATAGCTCATGACCATAGGTGAGGGTAGGAACGTAGATCAACTGGTAAATTGAGAGCTTTGCCTTACGGCTCAGCTCTTTTTTCACCACGACAGACCGATGCAGAGCCGCATCACTGCGGATGCCGCACCGATCCGCCTGTCGATCTCACGTCCATTCTTCCCTCACTTGTGAACAAGACCCGAGATACTTGAACTCCTCCACTTGGGGCAGGATCTCTCCCCCAACCCTGAGAGGGCACTCCACCCTTTTCCGGCTAAGGACCATGGTCTCGGATTTGGAGGTGCTGATCCCCACCCCAGCCGCTTCACACTCAGCTGTGAACCAATCCAGAGAGAGCTGAAGATCACAGCCTGATGAAGCAAACAGGACAACATCATCTGCAAAAAGCAGTGACCCAATCCTGAGTCCACCAAACCGGACCCCTTCAACACCCTGGCTGCGCCTAGAAATTCTGTCCATAAAGTTATGAACAGAATCGGTGACAAAGGGCAGCCCTGGCGGAGTCCAACTCTCACTGGAAACGGGCTCGACTTACTGCCGGCAATGCGGACCAAGCTCTGACACCAGTTGTACAGGGACCGAACAGCTCTTATCAGGGGGTCCGGTACCCCATACTCCCGGAGCACCCCCCACAGGATTCCCGAGGGACACGGTCGAACGCCTTTTCCAAGTCCACAAAACACATGTAGACTGGTTGGGCAAACTCCCATGCACCCTCCAGGACTCTGCTAAGGGTGAAGAGCTGGTCCACTGTTCGCGACCAGGGCGAAAACCACACTGTTCCTCCTGAATCCGAGGTTCGACTATCCGACGGACCCTCCTCTCCAGAACCCCGAATAGACTTTTCCAGGGAGGCTGAGGAGTGTGATCCTCTATAGTTGGAACACACCCTCCGTCCCCTTTTAAAGAGGGGACCACCACCCAGTCTGCCAATCCAGAGGCACTGTCTCCGATGTCCATGCGATGTTGCAGAGACGTGTCAACCAAGACAGTCCTACAACATCCAGAACCTTAAGGAACTCGGCGTATCTCATCCACCCCGGGGCCCTGCCACCAAGGAGTTTTTGACCACCTCGGTGACTTCAGTCCCAGAGATGGGAGAGCCCACCTCAGAGTCCCCAGGCTCTGCTTCCTCGTGGAAGGCATGTTAGTGGGATTGAGGAGGTCTTGAAGTACTCCCCCACCGACCCTAGCGCCCTGAGTCGAGGTCAGCAGTGCACCATCCCCAACATATATGGTGTTAAAACTGCACTGCTTCCCCCTCCTGAGACGTTAGACGGTAGACCAGAATCTCCTCGAAGCCGTCCGAAAGTCATTCTCCATGGCCTCTCCAAACTCCTCACATGCCCGAGTTTTTGCCTCAGCAACAACCGGCCGCATTCTGCTTGGCCTGCCGGTACCTATCAGCTGCCTCCAGAGACCCACAGGACAAAAAGTCCTATAGGACTCCTTCTTCAGCTTGACGGCATCCCTCACCCGGTGTCCACCAACGGGTTGGGGATTGCCGCCACGACAGGCACCGACCACCTTGCGGCCACAGCTCCGGTCAGCTGCCTCAACAATAGAGGCACAGAACATAGCCCATTTGGACTCAATGTTCCCCACCTCCCTCGGGTTGTGGTCGTAGTTCTGCCGAAGTTGGAAGTCGAAGCTACTTCTGACAGGGAACTCTCCCAGCCGTTCCCAGCAGACCCCTCACAACACGTTTGGGCCTACCAGGTCTGACGGCATCTTCCCCCACCATCGAAGCCAACTCACCACCAGGTGGTGATCAGTTGACAGCTCCGCCCCTCTCTTCACCCATGTGTCCAAGACATATGGCCGCAAGTCCGATGACACGACCACAAAGTCGATCATTGACCTGAGGCCTAGGGTGTCCTGGTGCCAAGTGCACATATGAACACCCTTATGCTTGAACATGGTGTTCGTTATGGACAATCCGTGACGAGCACAGAAGTCCAATAACAAAACACCGCTCGGGTTCAGATCGGGGGGGCCATTCCTCCCAATCACGCCCTTCCAGGTCTCACTGTCATTGCCCACGTGAGCATTGAAGTCTCCCAGCAAACAAGGGAATCCCAGAAGGTATGCCCTCTAGCAACCCCTCAGAGACTCCAAAAGGGTGGATACTCCAAACTGCTGTTTGGCGCATATGCACAAACAACAGTTAGGACTCTTCCCCAAACCTCAAGATGGAGGGAGGCCACCCTCTCGTCCACCGGGGTAAACCCCAATGCACAGGCTCCAAGTCAGGGGGCAGTAAGTATGCCCACACCTGCTTGGCGCCTCACCGGGGCAACTCCAGAGTGGTAGAGAGTCCAGCCCCTCTCAAGGAGATTGGTTCCAGAGTCCAAGCTGTGCATCGAGGTGAGTCCGACTATATCTAGCCAGAACCTCTCGACCTTGCGCACTAGCTCAGGCTCCTTCCCCTTCAGAGAGGTGACATTCCACGTCCCAAGAGCCAGTTTCTGTAGCCGAGGATCAGACTGCCAAGGTACCCGCCTTCGGCCACCACCCAACTCACACTGCACCCAACCTCCTTTGCCCCTCTCATTGGTGGTGATGAAGATTAGATATTAGATTTTATGCTGATAGTAACTGGACTGTATTGGCAATAAATATCTCAATTTTATTCCTTATACGCCACTGCTGGGGGCTTGTTTTGTTTTGGACGTGCTCTGTCTCTAGGTATGTCAGAGGACTGGGACTTTGGGAAGTGGGGTCCAGCCTCATGTGGGGAAGGGGGGACTGGGGGAGAGAGAAAGAGAGCAAGCTATCTTTAATCTATCTTTTTAATCCTTGTTGTTATAAATGCCAATGTAATAATAGCCTTCAGGGTAATAATTCCTGGGAAAATTGGAAATTAAGGTGAAATCTGTCTTATTTTCAGTAAAGACTTAAAAATGACAATAAACACTCAGGAGCAATGTCTCAAAGACTGGACAGTAAACTTTGTGAGCTGGAATATTAAAGGCCTGAATCACGAATTAAAGAGAAAGAAAGTATTCTCTCACCTAACAGGTCTAAATGCTAAAATAGTATTTTTACAAAGACTGGACTGCCCAAATATTCCATTCCAGCTTTACAAAGAAAACTAGAGGTGTGGAAATTCTTATACGTAGAACAGTCTCATTTGTAGTATCAGATGTAGTATTTGATCCTGAGGGGAGATATGTGATTGTCATAGGTAATTTATTTAACTGTAAAGTGACTTTAATAAATATTTATGCACCCAATGTCGAAGATAGGGAAATCATGCAAAATGTATTTGCATCCATTCCCAATGTGAACACAAATTAAAAGTATTATGGCTGGGGGCTTTAATTGTGTTTTAAATCCAGACCTAGATAGGTCTCCTGCCACACTGCAAAGACAATTACACAGTTTGTAACTAACCACAAGTTATCAGATCCCTGCAGATTTCTAAAACCAAACTCAAGAGAATATTCCTTCAACTCACCAGTACATCGTTGCTACTCAAAAATTGATTATTTCTTTGTAGATAACAACTTCTTGCCTATGATTAAATCTTGTAAGTAAGACACTATTGTTATTTCTGAACATGCCCCCCTGATTTTGGAACTAAAATCACTATGCCCCACATACTCATCTCGATGATGGCGTCTTAATCCACTTAGCATACAACAACTGTACAGAATTTATATCTAAACAAATACATTTTTACAGACAAATACACCCTCAGAGGTTTCTGCAGGAACATTCTTGGAAACCCTGAAGACCTTCTTAAACGGACAGATTATCTCATATCTTTCCTACAAAAATAAATTGATAATCAACAAGAAGGTATCAGAGTTAATCAACGAAATTACTAGAATAGATCATGAACATGCCAGGTGTCCAAGTGAGACGCTTCATAGGAAAAGGGAGGCTCTGCATTCTTAGCTCAACCTCTTAACAACTAAAGAAACTAAACAACTCATTTTTAAATCAAGACATCATTATTATGAACATGGAGAAAAAGCTAATAAGATCTTAGCTCAACAAATCCACAAGCAAGAAGTTCGTAATGCATTCCCAGCAATCATCAGCACAAACTGAGACAAAATCATTGACCATAAAAATATAATGCACACATTTAGAGACTACTATAAATCCATATACTCGATTGAGATTAAAGAAGACAACACAATATCTAAAGTATTTCTGGATGCACTCTTAAGGCAGAGGAATTGGATAAACCTCTGGCACTATCAGAATAACTGGATGCTATAAATTCACTGCAGAGTCGGAAAACAGCAGGCCCTGATGGCTACCCTGATGAATTTTATAAGAAATTCTCAACTCAGCTAGCTCCCCTACTATTAGCAACATTCACAGAAGCTATAGACAATACAATTCTACCTCAAACTTTTCGCCAAACATTAATTACTGTCTTTCCTAAACAAAATAAGGTCTTATTAAAATGTGCATCATACAGACCAATCTCACTTTTAAATAACAATGTTAAGATACCCTCCAATGTCCTAGCTAGAAGGATGGAGAAAGTGCTGCCTTCAGTAATATCACAAGACCAAACTGGATTTATTAAAGGCAGACACTTAGCTTCCAATCTTCGACACCTATTTAATGTAATAAATTCACCAATAAAGTCAAACACCCTGGAGATATTATTTTCATTGGATGCAGAAAAAGCATTTCACATGGTTTAATGGAACTACCTTTTCACTACATTAGAGAAATTTGGGTTTGGCCTGAACATTTGCGCATGGATTAAATTTCTGTATTCCAATTCAGAAGCTTCAGTTTGTATTAACAACATCAATTCAGACTACTTTAAACTACAACGTGGTACCAGACAAGGATGCCCCTTGTCACCACTACGTATTGAAATCACCATTAAGCCACTCACAATTCATTGTTGAAATGCTATTAAGATAAAGGGGATTATCAGAGAAGGACTGGAACAGAAAGTTTCTCCATATGCAGATGATATGGTATTGTATATATCAGACCCACAGAATACTGTGCCTGCAGTCCTAACAACAGTAACAAAATTTCAAAAGATTTTTGGTCTCAGAATCAATTTGAATAAAAGTGTGCTCTTCCCAGTGAATTCTCAAGCATACAATATTATATTGGACACCTTCCCTTTCATCGTCGCAGATTAGTTTAAATACCTAGGGGTAAACACCACAAGTAAATATAAAGTTTTTTATCAACAAAATTTTGACGTCTGTACGGAAAAAATTAAGCAAGACTTGCATAGACGGTCAACCCTTCCTTTAACTTTAGCTGGAAGAGTTAACGTTGTTAAGATGAATATCCTTCCTAAGCTTCTCTTTTTTATTTCAAAACATTCCAATATACATCAATAAACCCAGCCACAGGGGATGCAGAAGCCAGTGTGTTTCTTTGTGCTGGTCCCAAGCCCAGATAAATGGGGAGGGGTACGTCAGGAAGGGCATCCTGTGTAAAATTTTGCCAAATCAATATGCAAAGAACAATACAAATTTCTATACCGGATCGGTTGAGCCCCGGTGAGTGCAAGAGACTAAATGGAAGGGGAGTAAGGCCAGGAGGATGGGAGGTGGATTCAATTGTTCTATCATGGTGCAGATGGGAGGAGAAATGGAGTAGGGGTTATTCTGAAGGAACAGTATGTCAAGAGTGTTTTGGAGGTGAAAAGAGTGTCAGACAGGTTAATAATTATGAAGCTGGAAATTCGAGGTGTGATGATGAATGTTGTTAGTGCATATGCACCGCAAGTTGGGTGTGCAATGGGTGAGAAAGAAGATTTTTGAAGTGAAGTGATGAACAGTGTACCCAAGGGACTAGAAATTGGTGATTGGAGCAAATTTCAATGGACATGTTGGTGAAGGGAACAGAGGAGATGAGGAGGTGATGGGTAGGTATGGTGTCAAGGAGAGAAATGAAGAAGGTCAGTGGATAGTAGATTTTGATAAAAGGATGGACATGGCTGTGGTGAATACATATTTTAAGAACAGGGAGGAACATAGGGTGACGTACAAGAGTGGAGGAAGATGCACACAGGTGGATTACATCCTATGCAGAAGAGTCAATCTGAAGGAGATTGAAGACTGCAAAGTGGTGGCAGGGGAAAGTGTAGTTAAGCAGCATAGGATGATGATCTGTAGGATGACGTTGGAGATCAAGAAGAGAAAGAGAGTGAGGGCAGAGCCAAGGATCAATTGCTGGTAGTTGAAAAAGGAAGATTGCAAGGATGAGTTTAGGGAGGAGGTAAGACAGGCACTGGGTGGCAGTGAAGAGTTACCAGACATTTGGGCAACTATAGCAAATGTAGTAAGGGTGACAGCAAGAAGTGTGCTTGGTGTGACATCTGAACAGAGGAAGGAGGAAAAGGAAACCTGGTGGTGGAATGGGGAAGTACAGGACAATATACAGAGGAAGAGGATGGTGAAGAAGAAGTGGGATAGTCCGAGAGATGCAGAAAGTAGACAAGAGTACAAGGAGATAAGGTGCAAGGTGAATAGAGAGGTGGCAAAGGCTAAAGAAAAGGCGTATGATGAGTTGTATGAGAGGATGGACACTAAGGAGGGAGAAAAGAACCTGTACTGATTGGCTAGACAGAGGGACCGAGTTGGGAAAGATGTGCAGCAGGTTAGGGTGATAAAGGGTAAAGATGGAAACATACTCACAAGCGAGGAGAGTGCTTTGAGAGGCTGATGAATGAAGAGAACAAGAGAGAGAGAAGGTTGGATGATGTGGAAATAGTGAATTAGGAAGAGCAACAGATTAGCAAGGAGGAAGTAAGGACAGCTATGAAGAGGATGACAAATGGAAAGGAAATTGCTCCAGATGACATACCTGTGGAGCATGGAGGTGTTTAGGAGAGATGGCAGAGGAGTTTTTAACCTGATTGTTTAATGGAATATTGGAAAGTGAGAGGATGCCTGAGGAATGGAGAAGAAGTGATGCTGATATTTAAAAATAAGGGGGATGTGCAGGACTGTTGTAACTACAGGGGGATAAAACTGATGAGCCACAGCATGAAGTTATGGGAAAGGGTAGTGGAAGCCAGGTTAAGAAGTGAGGTGATGATTAGTGATCAGAAGTATGGTTTCATGTCAAGAAAGAGCACCACAGATGTGATGTTTGCTTTGAGCATGTTGATGGATAAGTATAGATAAGGCCAGAAGGAGTTGCATTGCGTCTTTGTGAACCTGGAGAAAGCATATGACAGGGTGCCTCGAGAGGAGTTGTGGTATTGTATGAGGAAGTCGGGAGTGGCAGAGAAGTACATAAGAGTTGTAACAGTGGTGAGGTCTGTGGTAGCAGTGATGGATGCATTCAAGTTGGAGGTGGTATTACATCAGGAATCGGCTCTGAGCCCTTTCTTATTTGTAATGGTGATGGACAGGTTGACAGACGAGGTTAGACAGGAGTCCCCATGCATTATGATGTTTGCTGATGACACTGTGATCTGTAACAATAATAGGGAGCAGGTTGCGGAGACCCTGGAGAGATGGAGATATGCTCTGGAGTAGAAAGGCATGAAGGTCAGTAGGAACAAAACAGAATACATGTGTGTAAATGAGAGGGAGGTCAGTGGAATGGTGAGGATGCAGGGAGTAGAGTTGGCGAAGGTGGATGAGTTTAAATACTTGGGATCAACAGTACAGATTAATGGGGATTGTGGAAGAGAGGTGAAGAAGAGAGTGCAGGCAGGGTGGAATGGGTGGAGAAGTGTGTCAGGACTAATTTGTGACAGACAGGTATAAGCAAGAGTGAAAGGGAAGGTCTACAGGATGGTAGTGACACCAGCTATGTTATATGGGTTTGGGACGGCGGCACTGACCAGAAAGCAGGAGACAGAGCTGGAGGAGGCAGAGTTAGAGATGCTAAGATTTGCACGGGGTGTGATGAGGATGGATAGGACTAGAAATTAGTACATTAGAGGGTCAGCTCAAGTTGGACGGTTGGAAGACAAAGTCAGAGTGGCGAGATTGCATTGGTTTGGTCATGAGAGATGCTAAGTATATTGGGAAAAGGATGTTAAGGAAAGAGCTGCCAGGTAAGAGGAAAAGAGGAAGGCCTAAGAGGAGGTTTATGACATGCAGGTGATGGGTATAACAGAACAAGATGCAGAGGACAGAAAGATATAGAAGAAGATGATCCGCTGTGGCAACCCTTGACGGGAGCAACAGAAGTAAGAAGAATTCCAATATACATCAATAAATCATTTCTTAAGAAATTAGACTCAACCATAACCTCATTTATTTGGAATTCAAAACATCTACGTATCCAAAGGGCAACCCTTCAGAGACCTAATGTGGAAGGCGGAAGGCAGCATGGCTCTACCTCATTTTCAATTTTATTAATGGCTGGCAAACATACAAACTATAAAAACCTGAACATGGACAGAAATAGACAAACATTCACAGGCTTGGTCCCCAATAGAAATAAAATCCTGCAGTACTTCTTTATATTCCTTGCTTTGTACCCCAATAAATACAAGTTACTTCAATATACTAACAACCCAATTGTGCTTCACTCACTCAGAATATGTAACCAATGTAGGAAGTATTTTAAGGTAGAGAAGCTTTTATCTCTTGCACCTCTGCATGAGAACCACCTTTTTCCACCCTCGCAAACATATGTAGTTTTTAATGTCTGGAAAACATTTGGGATTAAATCACTTAGAGATCTGTGCATAGACAATGTCTTTGTATCTTACGAACAATTACACTCCGAGTTTAACTTACCAGCAACACATTTCTTTCACTATCTTTAAATCAGAAAGTTAGTTAAACAGAACCTGTCCAATTTTCCTCACTTCCCACCTACAAAATTGCTCAGCCTTGATTTCTGTAATTTATAAAACTATTTTACAGTCCCTCACTTTCAAAGATCCAAGAGAACAGTGGGAAAAAGATCTCTCACTCAACATATCAGAAAAGGAATGGAAAGTAGCAATGCACAGAATTCACTCGAGCTCCATATGCGCAAAGCATACAATTATTCAACTTAAAATTATATATCGAGCATATCTGTCTTGTTTAAAATTGTCCAAAATGTTTCCAGGGCAAGATCCAACCTGCAAACGCTGCAATCAGATTCCAGCCTCACTGGGTCACATGTTTTGGGCCTGCACCAAATTAACATCATTCTGGACCAAAATCTTTAAATGCCTTTCAGACAGCCTTGGTGTCACAATCCCTCCTAACCCATTAACAGCTGTGTTTGGTGTTCTTCCAGATGGGCTTAAAGTGGAGAAGGACAAACAAACTGTGATTGTCTTTACTACACTATTGGCATGTAGACTTATTTTGCTCAACTGGAAGAATCCTAACTCTCCTATTTTAAGTCAGTGGGAAACTGATGTTATATACTATTTGAAACAGGAAAAAATCTAATTCACACTTAGAGGACATGTACAAAACTTTTTCAAAACCTGGCAGGATCTAATCAATAACATTTTAGAATAAGAAAGGAAGCAGGTTCTCTCCCCTCTTTTATTCCTTTTATCTTTATTCATTTATTATTTTATCCATTCATTTGTCTTTACTAGCATAAACTTTTACACTGCTAGCCTAGCTCTCTTTTTCAGTGGTGGGGGTTGATTTGTTTCAAACCTTTTTCTTTTTCCTTTTTGTAAAACTCAAGTTATGTGTATGGAGTATTATTGATTTTAATTAATTCAATACAATAAAAAAAAGGAACAGCCGGGAAATTAATAAAAGGATTTACATATTAAAAAGCTAATATAAGACAAGCTTAAAAGTGAAGGACTACTGCTTTTATTAAAATCTATAAACCATAATGAATGTGGGAGCATACTAAAGACCTTAAGTGCATGAAAACAAATGACTGTTTCGCCATTTTTTTTAACTGCTTTCTTCTATGAACATCAAATCAAATTTTGACAGATACAAATTATACATACAGTTCAATAAAGAGCGAAGTGCTTAGCTGATCAACTTCTACGACTGTGCCTTGAGTGTGACACCCAATGTAGCGACAAGTTTGGCACCAGACTACACAGTAGGCATCTTGTAGTTCAGGACCAGACTTTCACACAAGGAGAGACAGATGCAAAATGGTGGTACTTTCCAAAAACAAAAGTGTGTTTTATTTACAAGTGCCCAAAAACACACACATACACACACACACAATGCCCAAATCAAAAATAGTGAATGACATACCCAAAATAAAAAATAATGACAAAAATGTATACAGCATACACAAAACTGTATTCTTCTTAAAGAAAGAAAACAATCAGGAAGCAACTACACACCACAAAGTCCAAAGAATACCAACAAATATTTATAAGAAAAACAAAAAGTGCACCAAAACAACACTACAACTGGGAGATATATATACTTCTGTATCACAAAGAAAATATTTGCAAATGAGATACAAGCCGCTGTTTGGAACACTAAAAGAAATCGCTATACAAACAACACTACACTGGGGGTCTCCAACTCCAGTCCTGGGGCCTCATGTATAAACGGTGCGTACGTAAAGAAATGTTGCGTAAGAACTTTTCCACGTTCAAATCCCGATGTATAAAACCTATACTTGGCGTAAATCCACGCACTTTTCCACAGTACCTCATGCCTTGTCATACGCAAGTTCTCTGCTCAGTTTTGCAGACTGACGGCACCCAGCATCAAAGCAGTGCTACTGTTCCTGTGTGATTACACCTTATTTTCATGACGCGGCTTTATAAATACACTGAAACTAACCGCATATTGTTTATTAGTGTAACGCATCTGATTGTAATTAACTTGTAACAATATAATGGTCCAGGGAACAGCCATAGTATTCCAAATACCATAACTGTTTTAGCGTTGTTACTCTCACTGCACCTTCCTCTTCTTCTTATTTTTCTTCTTCTTCTTTCAGCTCCTCCCGTTAGGAGTTGCCACAGCGGATCATCTTTTCCATATTTCTCTCACTGCACGACTCGGAGTATTTATATCACTGTATCTGAGTGTGAATCACAGCAGCAGCTGATCGGAAAGAGAATTATCGGTATACAGCTTCAAGGACACGCTGTCTCAGCCACTGCAAAACGTTTTAAAGCCTTTCCTGTACAGACCTCGCGGTTCAGAAACAGTTTCATCCCAAGAACTTTAAATGCACTCAATCAATTGCTCCTTGTAGAACTGTCTGTACTTATAAGTACAATCACCCCACTGTAAACTTGCACTACAGTTATAAAATCTCACAACCTGAGCCACTTTATAAAGTGTGTATTTACATATGATGACGATATCATTTTTAAGGTGAAATGCAGCAAAATATGTTTGTTAAATTATACAGATAAAACTTAAACTTCATTTAAATAATCTATATTCTTCACTGGGAGTGTCGTTAAGGATAGAATAATTAAACATGTACTACGAAGATATTTCAATGTTCTTTAAACGTTTTGAAGAATGGCGCTAAGCTTACAGATGGCTTAACGCGTCTATTACAGAGCTGATTGTATGGCGATCGGTTACTTGGGAAAGAAAAGCAAGGACTCTTGGGGTACGCCAATATATATTGAATATAAAACAGAAAGAGAAAATAACAACACAGCTAAAAACCAGCGACAAATTTCGACAAAAGATAAATGCTTGTCATGAGCACGAGGCTCATGAAACACATGTTTAATAATGTGCTTTAGCTCCTATCATCATGAAAATGACATCACTTCAGAGAGCTGTAATATCACAAATGTAATGGACTCTGTGTCCAGTTGGAGGAAGAGAGCCAGTTTAAGAAGCAAGTAGTGATTCACACACATAGATCACATACGAGTAGAAGATCAAATACAAAACAAAGCATTTAACGTCCTACTTTAATTACGATGTAATTTTGAGAAACTGGTTAATTAAACGATTTTAAGATGAAGTTTATAATGTTCTACTAAATGACAAAATAAACTACGTGATTAAAGTGGAAAATTCGAGATTAAAGTTGACATTTCGTGCTTTTTCCTCACTGTGTGCCTTTTTTCTCTGTACCCTAATAAGCTTTCATATGACACTCAGACAGTGGGCTTACAACTCGGCTTTTCACGGCGACTTTGATATGTGACTTCTTTTTATTTCCGGCACTGTGCGATTTTGTGAATGTGAGCTTTCAAGTTTCTCCAATACGCTATGTCACTCGATCAACTTCCTTTTGTTGATTATACCACGGTTTATTTGAGCAAATAGTATGTTTTTCCTTTGCCTCCACTTGGTATTCGCTGAAATTCTTATGTTTCCCTCCGTGCTTTTCCCATTGTCTTTTCACAGAAGGCTGCGCTTAAGGGCGATTTATATTGATTTGCATATTCAAAGAGGCGTAATTCTGGGAGGATTTGGGGCGTTACATAAAGTGCGTGCACGAGCGTTAGTTTTCACGGTGATCGGGATTTATGTAGCGGAAGAACGTGGAAGTTGGAGTACGCACAGATTCCTGCATCTGGATTTTTCTGTGCGTAAGCACATTTCGGCTTTTGTGCTTACGCCATGTTATAGTGCGAGTTCTACGCACGGCGTTATACATGAGGCCCCTGGAGAGCTACTATGGCTTCAGGTTTTCATTCTAACCCTTTTCTTAATTAGTGACCTGGTTTTGCTGCAAATTAACTCTTTGCCTTAATTTTATTTGAGACTCAGGCCCCTTAATTATTTTTTTTTTCCTTAATTAGCAACAAAACAATATTAAGACACAAAATGTACCAACACATAAACAACAACCTACGTCCATCACACAATTACTGAAAATAAAGGAAGGTGAAGGCCTCAGTAATGTTGATCTGCTCAGGTCTACAAAACATTTTGACAGTGCTCTTAAAAAAGAAAATAAACAGTTTTGGAAATGTTTGCCATGGCAGAATGAGCGCCATGGAATTAAATAACGGGTTTAATTAGCAACGAGAATTAGCTTCAAATTAAGAAACTGAATGAACTGAAGCTAGTTGGAGTTTGAGGCCCCAACTTAGGGCCGGTTCATACTTGACGCTCAGAACGCGTACGCGCCCGCATCATGGCTGCCACGCGTTCCCAGCGTTCATTTCACGCGCCCTCTGAGCAGGTCCTCTGCGACGCATGCGCGAATTGCAGTGCCAGTAAAAAGCCGGGGCTGCAGTTTGCTAAAAGTTGGATGACGTGATGTCAGAGTCTCTGTTTACTATCTACATGTGACAGAAAGCCTCTATGCAGATCCTGTAGGAATCGACTTGCCTGCTTCACTATTTGATGAATGGTTCAATGTGGTGAAGCAAAATGCCAACATACAGATGCATTCGTAGTGCTTTTGTATCCAAGCGTTGCGTATTCCTGATCGTAATGACACGATACATTTTAAAAGTCTCACATACCATCTTTTGTGCCGTCTTTTTTTTTTTTTTGCAGCTTCACAACAGCAACATAATGTATAGCGCTGTATTTGAGCCACTGAGAAAAAAATAAAGGACATGGTGAAAACGTGTATTTTGTGATTAAAGTGGAAATTTCGCCTTTAATCTTGAAATGTCCACTTTAACCTCGTAGTTTACTTTATCATTAAATCAGACCATCGTAAACGTCATCCCAGTTTTTAATTGCTACGAGCTTCTTGGACCTGACAGCAGCGGCAAGCAGCAATAGATGCACACACAGAACAAATTAAATGTACTAGCCAATCCACTGCGTAGCACATCAGTGTGGCGATCACGTGGTTGTGAACTTTGTGTGCACATACCAACATTGTCCATATATGGCACCAGAAGGTTATCACGTGTGTATTTGAGAGGCAAGAGAACTTCGTAATGCCCATGATCCAAAGGACCGCTAAAGAGCAGGGATATGGAGAGACGTTGGCCCGGATTGTAAACTCGAGGAGAGGCACGACGACGTTCTCGGAAGTGAATGGAGATAGTCACCGAAGTTATCCCAATGTTGGCAAACAAAGGTTACAGCCATGTTGCGAAGTTTGAGAGCAACAGTTTCATCGATGACATTTTTCCAGAAATATCCGACTGATAGAAACAAACAGTTACCTGATGCAGGAATTTGTATAACATTTAAAGAAGTGTGTTTTCATGTAATACATTTGAGGCGGTGGTCATGGTAGGCAAATGAACAGTCAACGTGGCTCACAGCTGCATGTGGATTGTAGCACAGACCAAAGCGAGTGAGGATGTGTTTGGTGACGTGTTGGGGGTGGGCACATGAGCAAGCAGAGCGCATGCCTGGAGAGCGAGGGTGGATGCGGGAGGAGGGTGAGAGTTGGCAGGTGGGGCTCTGTCAGGCAACTTGGTTGATTATATATATAGAAAAGGAGCCGGAACCGAAAAGAACAATGAAAAGTCAACTTGGCTCAAAGGTGCATGTGGACTGTAGCACAGACGAAAGTGAGTGAGGCTGTGTATGGTGAGTTGTTTCATGCGGGCACATTAGCAGGCAGTGCACATGCCTCGAGAGCGACGGTGGGTGCGGGAGGAGGGTTACAGTTGGTGGGTGGGGCTCTGTCGAGTGTATCCCATGGTCTTAGAATTTTTGGGTGGGGCTCTCTGTCTTGCGTGCCCTTAGTGAATTATATATATAGATGATATTCCAACTCTCTGCACATTTAGAATCTTTAGATTTATACTTGATATCACTTTCATGATGAAATGCATTAAAGTGTGTATGTTATATTCTACATATAATTTCCTTTAAATAATGAATACTGTTAATAATTACACATATGGGGGTGACACGGTGGCAGAGTGGTAGCACTGCTGTCTCGCAGGGAGTTGTTGCTGGTATTTCCTGCTTGTATTCCACACTGTGCTCCTGTTTCCTTCCAAAGATATGAAGATTTGGGGATTTGCGGCAGCTAAAATGACGCTAGTGTATGTGTGTGCTTGTATTCATCTTGCAATGAGCTGAGGCCTCGTCCAGGAAATGTTTCTCACTCGTGCCCAATGCTTGCTGGAATGGTCACATCCCTGGATTGATGGATTTAATCAATAAACATCCTTTCAGGGATATTGTGGTAAGGTGTCATTGGAATTTAATAGGTGTTCTAGGCAATTCACAACACAGAGAAGCTGAACATGTTCTCACCGTGATAATATCTTCTGGATTCCTCCAGATGTACGTAAAGTACGCTCACAAGTATAAACACTACAACGCTTGCGTAGCAGGAGCGTCAGCTGCAGCATGGATTGCGTCACGTGAAGTATAACTCCGTCCGTAGTTGGTCATCTGTTTACTCACTTCACATCAAATTTATGTTTAGGTGCCGTTTAAGGAAAAAAGAATTAATTCAGCGGTCAGAGAAAATTTAACTAAAATAAAGGGAAATAGTTACAGTAATTAGCAGCAAAAATTGGTCACTAATTAAGAAAAGAGTTTGAATGAAAACCTGCAGCCATGGTAGGTCTCTAGGACTGGAGTTGCGTTTAATACCCCCTGATCTACACCACCGAGTTTGAAGACAAGCCCTAAAGGCAGGAAATGCCTCTTATTACCTGGGTTCGAAATCTTCACCCAATCGTGCGACATGCTGCTCCCTTACACCAGTTACGACTGACACAGGTGCCGTCTGTACAGGTGCTCCACTCAGTCCCTGCAAGGCAGATATTAAATAGGCAGGCGCATCCCGACAAGCTGATATGGTCTACGAATGTAAGTTACTTATTCTTGTAACCTTACCTCAGGACTTTCTCCAGAAATTAACTAAACTAAAACACTCTGCACTTTTCTGTTATCAATTGATGGCTGACTGAACATGCTTGACTTGGAGGCATGCCCGACCTGTCGCCAGTGCCGCCCCACGATTAATTACCAAGGCAAAGTTAGAATCCTCGCGGAAACGCACCCACACCCTTCGGCAATTAAAAACCGTTAAGTGCCTTTTCATTTTACTACGTAAAGTTGACTTTCTTTTAAATTGGAAATGCCTAGCAGGCACATTACCACATTGACACAAATATAAAGGGACGATAACAATACATAACTTTAGAATTTCAAAAATCTTTATTAGAATTATAAATATTAGTAGTAGTGATTATTTATTACATAACTAAATAAATGACTTGACCTAATGTGAAAGAGTTAGCAATTTGGCATCAGTATTTCTAGACACTTTCCTTTATTAACATGTGAATGGAATGTGGGAAAAAGTTCCTTGTCCGTATCTTTGAAGTGGATTTTAGACAGAGCTAATGTTTACATGACTGTAGTACAGAAAAAAGGCCATTGTTGGAATAACTGGTGTCACTGCTAAATTTCTTTGCCCAGGTTCAACATTGATTAGTGTAGATGTCCTGGAGGTTAGTGAGTGCATACCCTATGATGCGTTCAGCTGACCGCACCACTGTTTGCAGAGCCTTGTGGTTTTTCTGCTTGGTGTTCCCAAACCAGGGTGGTATGCTTCCTGTCATGTGGATGTATAGAAGTTATTTAGTATCTGGGAGGGTAGTTTGAAATCCCTGAGATGTCTGAGATGGTACAGGCTTTGCCTTGCCTGGACTAGGATAGATCCTCCGTGATGTTGACACTGAGGTATCTGAGACTGTCCGCCCCTCCTACCTGAGTACTGTTAATACTGAGGGGGTGATGGTGCCCCTGGTGTTTCCATGAGCTTGGTGATGAGCTTAGAGGGGTTTATTGTGTTACATGCAGATATATAGCCTATAAATAGCATTCACACATACCTGTAGTTCCTTCTCTTGCTGACCAGGTGGGCCAGTGCTGCATGAAGGATCAAGGTGGTGGCATCCTCAAGGGAACTACTGGAGCGATATGCAAACTGTATTAGGTCCAGTTCTTTTGGCAGAGAAGAGCATGCTATTTTTGACTCGCCTCTCAAAGTACTTCATTTCTATAGGAATTAATGTGACAGAATGATGGTTGTTCAGGCATGTTGGATGTTATTTTTTTGAGGTGCAGGGAAAATGGTGGACCTTTAATGCACTTTGGTATGATAGATTAGGTTAAGGAGAGATTAAATGTTACCACAAACACTGGTGCAAGCTGATCAACAGAGAGCCTGAAACACGTCCCAAAATCCCATCTGAACTTGCTGCCTTCCTGGGGTTCACTTTCTTAAAAGCTCTCATCCTGTCATGTTCTGACAAAGTGAGCACTCTTTCTTCACTGTGCAGTTGTCCCGTCACAGATGTGTTGGACCTCTGACTGCTATTGGTAGCATTCACATCAAGGTACATGTAGAAATTATTAAGCTCTTCTGCCAGAGAGGCGTTGGCCACATTACATAAATTGATGGTTAAGATGGTCCAAGAGTAATGCTTGGAATGTAAGATGACAATCAGAAGTATAAGATGTTGCCAAACTATTAAGAGCCTTACAGTCAAATAAAGGTATTGTCCATTCAAGATACAAGGAGTCAATGCAACGAGGGCAAAATAATGGAGATGTCTTTATAGTATTTGTTTTTGTCAAAGTTGGCCTAAAGCATTCTGCACAATCTACAATCCCCTTTAACTCTGTAGCGCAACTCCGTCTTCTAGTGACTGCGGAGGTTGCCACCAGATTTACATAGCAAGGAAACCGTTACACTTTTAAAATGAGTCACGGATAGAATCGGGCCAACACCTAAGCCCTACCGTATTTCCACCCTGAATATTACAAACATCCAGGAAAATGCCCATACAGATTAAGCACACCAAACACACAAATATACAAAATGTTCCTTATTTGCTAAAATAACTATTTACAAATACAAAAATTACTAAACAAACCCCATGAACAAACCTCCACAAGACAATATTTACAGTCCTGAAAAAAGTCCTTACTGTAAGAGATCGAAGTGATTTTGGAAATGAAAACTATGGTTAAATGATGGAAAGAAGCCTTTATTAAATCCTGATATATCTTGTGATATTACTGAAAGAAGCATTTTCTCAATCCTTCTAGCTAGAACCTTGGAGAGTATCTTAACATCATTATTCAGAAGTGAGATTGGTCTGTATGATGCACATTGTAAGTCCTTACACTTGGCGAAAAATCTTAACATTAGTCACATTTCAATATGCAGCAAAAATCTCTTGCAAACAAAGTTGTGTTTTAAGTTTAGTTTTGAAATGTGACATTAACACCTCATGGTTTCTTGATGAAAATGTTGGTCGTTTCTTTTGATATACCCATTTACCTTCCATCCTAGCTTGAAAACCATGATTCTGTCTTTTGTACTTGAAACATATCTAAAATTCAATCATCAGTTTGAAGAGTGCTGGAAGAATAAGTTCCATACAACTATACGTTATGAGGTAACCCATGCAAAAAACTCCATTCAGAGTAAAGATTTCCCCTATTGATCAGGCTGATATTTGTCAGGATAAGATGGCATTCCACAGAACCTCAGATGAACCATGAGTGGTAGATGCATATTCATAGAGTAACTTCTAAAATGCACATTCTTCAACTTAACATTTTTAACAGATTCTCAACTGATTAATTTAACTGATTTTCCAACTGATCCTCAGTACAACAAATTTCTTTGTCATGCAAAAGTCAAATTTACCACAAAGAGTATACTGTTAAGGAAGGACCCAATATGGTACAGTAGGTTCATATGGAAGCGTAATAGGGTCACGGTGAAGAAAAAAAAAACTAAATGTCGAGATTAAAATTGACATGTTGACTTTATTCTTGACATTTCCACTTTCTCGCCGTTTATGTTGAGAGGGAAGGAGAAGAAAACAGATAAAAATGGAGTTAATGGAAGACTTAATACAAATGTATTTAGAAGTGGTTTCAGTAATCAAGAAATTCTAGCTCTTTCAGCTCATGAGCACAGAATCATAATTAGCATAAGGAGTTTGAAGAGACTGTGTGGAAAATTGCATCTCTTTAGATGGATGAATCATACAAATGTAGATGAAGTGGCTGCTTTTTTGAGACGCGAAATTGCCAGTAACGGACAAATGCAGGGATATCGCTAGTTACATCTGCGAGCAATCCAAAAAGGATACATTGTAACACGATGTGGTGAGACAGTTGATCAAGCTGATTGACCCCGAAGGCATGGAGCTTAGGCGGGCATGACGGCTGAGAAGACGGCACTGTCACACCCAGGGTCCAAATGCTCTGTGGCATATAAACTCTTGTGATAAACTGAAGCCATATGGTATTGCAATTCATTGTTGCATTGATGGCTTCAGCCACTCTGTTTTGTGGTTGGAGACGTATACCACTAATAATGGCCCGAAAGTAGCTGCAGATTACTTTATCTCAACAGTTTCGCGGTTGATAGGATGCCCGCAGCAACTATGTGCAGATAGAGGTACGAAAAACAGATATGTGGAACAAATGCTTTTGTTTTTGCGAAGAAATCACGATGACAGTTTTGCATGTAAAAGGAGTTTCATTTATGGGTGCAGCACCGCAAATCAGCGAATTGGATCGTGGTGGGGAATCTTGAGGAAGCAAAGTATGCAGTTTTGGATTAACTTGTTCCAAACCCTTCATGATGATGGATATTTCTCTGCCGATTTCTTGGATAAAAGCCTAATGCAGTTCTGTTTCCTCAACCTTGTTCAGGTAATATTCTTAAATAAAAAAAAATGAAAATAAATCAACATAAACACAACCGTATGTGAGCATAAATAATTTGTCTTCCAAAATGTTTTTGTACCTTATTTCTTTATATTTGTAATTATTTCTTCATTTATGTATTTCAGTGACATCACATGTAACATAAAATTCATGAAGAAAAAAATAAGCAACAAAATTGTACATCATGACACATTTGAGTATTTAGGCTGCCCTACTATTGCGTTTTTATTTATTTGTTGTTACAATTCACAATACATTTATTTTTTTAGGTAGTTAGTTACTTAGTTATTTTATTTTGTCTGAAATATTCCTTCATAGCCTGAAACCATGCTATCATTCATTCATTTATAACTAATGGGCTGGTTTCAAGGATTTGGATTAAGCCTAGCCTGGTTTGTTTGCAATGCAAAGCAGTATTCTTTAGTCTAGAATTAGACTTAATCTGGGTCCAACAATCAAGAGTATCTCAATAACAATAATAGTCAGTGTTGTCTTGCTTATGAGTAAAACATTGAACTCTTACTTATTTATTTTGTACAGTCTGAACTCAGTGAGGTTGACAAAACGTGGAGTTTTCACAAAACCAGACCTAGGGCAGGCCATGGTGTCATTGGAGGTCGACCTGTTTTGGTGCACAGTGTTCATGAGATGTATGGTCCAGAGGACAAACTCATGGAAGTGGACATGGAGGAGCTGGCTTTGTGTAAGGGTGAGTGCACACCAAAAAGACAGTACCCCTGTGATGAGACAGTTTTTGAGCTCTGGTGTCTTCTAATGGAGGAAAGGGGTTGGAATGCTCCTACAGATGCCTTTTCTGTTGCTGAACTGTACACCTTGTTGAGAAATGAAATACGAAATGAGATATCTGACTCATAACACTCTAGTTCATGTATCAGTGTTGAAATAAAATGGAGCATTGCTCAATTATTACATAAGATGATCTGTCTAATGAAATGCATATGGACACTGTAAAGGAAAAGTTACTGTATAATTCTGTAAAGTGCTTGAAACTATGCTTGCCTTACCCAGCACATTACTATAAAGACTATCATATGACATGTTAGCTTTTTATTTTGTTCTCTGGTAATAATTTACATATAAGACATCCTGTTTAATGAATCAGATATTTGCCAAAGATTTTCAATCTGTTTAACTATTTTGGGACCTTTAGATAATGTTAAGCTATAGGAATGTTTAAAGATCACACCTTTTTATCTGTATTCTTACTAGTGTAATTGAAATACAGTACAGTACTCCCTTGACTGTAGTTATGTAAATGAACCTAATTGATAAAAGATGCTGCACTGTTCAGATATGCTAGTCTGTCATGATGTATTAAACAAGAGCACGTGGCAGCACAATCAGCCTGATGTAATAAAGGACATCCATCTTGACTAACAACTATTCTTTATTTACCAAATATTTTCTCTAATAGACACACAATTTCATTTTGTGCACACATACACTGGGCACTAGTTAAGGCTTATGGTTTTTAATGCACAATTCATATTAACATTACCCTTACTAATGACATTGGATGCTTCAACCACTTTCAACACCTAGAGACTGTTATTTTATGGTAATGTTTACACCGAAATGAGAAATAGTTGACTGTAGTGTTTGGCAAATATGATAATAAATTCAGTATTGTGTTTTTGGTGGGTATTGACAATAAAAATCTGACCCTTGAATAACATTTAATGTATGATTTGGTGACACCACAATATATACTAGTGGTTAGATGACTCAAGAATTTATTTTATTTTTTTTTTGTTCTTTATTTCGCCTTAGACAATTTCTCATAACAGGATCATCTCCAGACAGAGTAGCAGCTTCAGCGACAAACTGCTGTCACTGTCCTTCTCCACTGACAGACTGAGGAGACCCGTTCCTCCCCAACACTATGCGACTCTTCAACTCCAACCTTTTATCAAAAGGTTTAGAACATACTGTGAATGTTTTATTTCACAAACTTGGATTACAGAGTCACAGAGTATTAAATGTTATTGATGCTGAGCATTCACAAAAAAAAATTAAAAAGGCAACACTTATAATTGTGCAATATACCAGTATGTTTGGCATGATTTAGCAAGATAATTACTATTTAATTACTGAAAAGTCAATAAAACAATGTAAACTTTAATAAAGGTGAACAATGAGGAAGTGGCACGCAGCCACCCAAGTAGTATGTGGATGTTTTAGTATAAAGCACTGAACATTTTGAAAACTTTACAAAAAGTCAAACGTTTGACAGAAGTGTGATAACAAAATAGATTGAGTTTCCACTTTGTTTACACAATGACCATTTCTTACGTTGGTATAAAGCACAGAAGGAAACTGTGTAGTTTTAATTATCTTCTAGCTGAAGGATCACCTCACATGTACAACATACTCAGTGTAGTGAAAACACATATAAACACAACAGTAACATTATCTGCCAAATTCAGATCTGAACCTCTGCATATTCTGTCTAGGAATTTTAATAACCAAGACTTTTATTTTTGCCATTCATTTGACTTAAATCTATGTATCCTAATTCAGTTCTGCACAAGTTCCTTATGTGCAATCTCTATTTAAACTGCTTGATTGATAATGGTTTTACCACAGAAGAATTTGGTGTCTACACAATGTCCATCGCCCAAATGTTACTCTCTAGGACATCATTGAATTCAGCACGAAAGTCTGGAAAATTGTCATAACTGTCAGATAGCTGCAGGATCATCCCACATGTGTGTCCTGTTGGCCACCTTGTAAAAGAAGACATAGGCACAAACGCAACAGTGATGTTTTCTGACACCATCAAATCTGACCCTGTACAAAACCTCAAAAACTTAGTTTTACTTTGTCTACTTCCCTGATATACCTTCTAAGATGATGCTCAATCTCTTTCTGTTTTGGTGTCATAATCACTGGGAATTTCAACATCTGTGACACTTTTTTGGATGTTGGTTTAAGATCAGTATACATTTTGGTCAACTGGTCATAATTAAGTTCATTGTGATGCTGGATGATGTCTCTCCAGCTGTCTATCATGAACATTGGCTTCTATACAAGTTCTTTATGTGCAGTCTCCCTGAGAACTGCTGGGAGAGTGTCAGGGAAAGCTCTTTTTCTACACTCATAATTGTCTAGAACATCTAAAATGTCATCAAGTTCAACAGAGGAGAAATCCTTCAAAGCTTGTTTGAGGACGTCTTGCTCTTGGAAACTTAGAAACTGCAACAAGTTTTCCATTAGGTCACTGTAAACCTTTACAAGTAGAACCTCCTCCAGAAAGGGAAGTGCAGGCTTGATTGGAATGTATTTGCAATCTTTGCATCCTCTCCAGAAAATACGGGCAATAGCTTTCCAAGTGTGAGCCTTAAAATCATGTCTAATGAATAGTACTTTGAAACTTGTTCCAATTGTGCGCCGATCGTAGAATTCCTCCCAAAAAGAACTGTACATGTCTCTAACAAGCCCTGATCCACAACCAGCCTCTAAAGAGTTACCTGGAAGTAACCTGTTCAGTGTCAGTGGTCTGGTCAAAGTCTCTGGGTCAGAAAAAGATTCAATCATGTCACTGAGGCAGTTTGCGTAGTGTATAGTTATTATTTTTGACTGTTTTATGTTTTCATTGGATTCAGCCTCATAAATTTCTGTGTCATTTAGGTGATCTTCAAGATCTGTACATGGGTCAAATGTAATTTCAGGATCAGACACATTATTTACAGAAGCATCAGCATGTATTTGGTAAACAATTTCACTTTACTCCATCAACTGATAATGGATGTCACATTGATCTGTACTGAGTGTGTGATTTAGACTGACTTGGTTTTGATCAGAAACTATAAAACCATGAGGTACATCCTGAGGGGCACAATCCTCAGTAGTAGTCTGCCTGGAATCGGTACAGTCCTCAAGATCACTAGTACTGGCTTCAATATCTGACTGCTCCTTTTGTTTTTGTGGCAAGGTAGAAACGCAGCTTTTGTAGTTTGATGGTGTCATATATTGAACCAATTGTGATATGATGATCAAGTGAAGTTTGTTTGAAGTCCAAGATATCAAATATGAATTTGGATTCATGCCCTTTGCTTGAGACACCATCAGGGGGAAAAAAAGACCCATTGCCTCTTTCAGGATTTCAGTGCATCCAGCACTGATTGGCAATGAAACCTTTTGTGTGCCCCCGCCTTGTGTTGCTCTGACCTGTTTAGTTTCCCCCTTGTTACCGTGTATCCACCCTAACTCTATGGTGCATGGTTTTGGCCTTGGTCGGGAACTGGATTGACAATGTTGAGGTGTCTCTTCACTTTCATCGTTTTCCTTCCTTAACTTCATTTTGTCACGGAGCTTCTGAAGAAGGCCAGATTTTCGTATTATGGTGCTATTTTGATTCCTGCAGAAATTGAAAAGTGCAAGTCTGTCTCCATAGGAGGGAATGTAATTGGACAGTGTTGAATCATCCATGAGCAAGACAACATCTCGGTCAATCTGTGAGACAAAATAAAAACATGAAAGCTAAGTAATTCATAAGTATATTAAATACATAATAAAAGCATATTTTTTAAAAACATAACTGCCTTGTAAAGTAACACTTCAAAAAAAGGATATTTGTCAATCCTTTAAATCAGGCTATGCACAATACAGGGTCGTCCAGATCTAATTATGCAGATCCAGATCGTCTGAATGACTGTGATTTATGCGGGGACGATTCCAGTTTGGTGCGAAGATGATTCCTCATGTCGTCAGTTCGCACACTTCTCAATGTTCCAGGATTTTCTATGTACTGTAATAAACTTAAATTATAGCATAATGATAATTGCATAATTAGATCTGGACCACCCTATATATTGTACATCTATATCTATACTAATAAAAGGCAAAGCCCTGACTGATTGACTGACTCATCACTAATTCTCCAACTTCCCGTGTAGGTAGAAGGCTGAAATTTGGCAGGCTCATTCCATACAGCTTACTTACAAAAGTTAAGCAGGTTTCATTTCGAAATTCTACGTGTAACGGTCATAACGGTCGACAACGTGCACCATGTTTAAACTTTCTTATTTATGGCCCCATCTTCATGAAATTTGGTAGGCGACTTCCCTGTGCTAACGGAAACCGATGTACGTACTTATTTCGGTGGTATGACGCCAATGTCAGCCACCATATTGATCTTTCCAACGGTCTTTGTTACCTATGGGCCCATCTTCAAGAAATTTGGTACATGGGTTCCCAACGCTAACTGAATCCTACTTACGTACATATATACGTCCATAGCCTGCAGCTCGGTCACCGTGTGAGGCAGCGTTGGGTCCCCCATCCCCACGCCTTCCACGTTGTTGGCTGCCTGCCTATATAACGCCGTCCGTCGCTCCAGTCTGTACATTCTCTTCCTTGCTTCGCCAAGGGATTCACGTCTCCCTGCTGATAACTACAGCCTTTTTATTTAATCCACGGCTTCTCCGCTGTTTTGTTGTTCATTTATTACGATTATAGTTATTGTGTAGGTATTTTAGACTTAGCTTACATTGTTCAGATACCCATTTCCTTTATCATTCCAACCGTACCCCCATTAACATGTCTATCGAGGTGATCACCATCGATCAAAGAACTGTCACTTACCGAGTGGTTTCCATGCCGGAGATGGCACCTACCTTTTCCATTCTCTTTGTTACATATTGCACGGCCATATCAGGCTCACTCTTGATATTGTGTCTTATTTATTGAATGACTGGGACAGGTTCAAGGTGTGGACTGATGATGGTACAGGAGATAATTATGCTACACAGGAGCACTATAAGAGTGAAATGCTTAAGCCCTTCACCTATGGATCTGCATGTGAGTTGATGGCTGCCGCTGAATTGTTCGGGTTGTCGCTTTCAAGTGTACCGAAATGGCAAAATATTATACACCTTTCGACAACCGCCAATGCCTCTTAAACATCTTAGATTCACAGGTGACGATTTCAGTAGTGGACACTTTGATGTTTATGAATGTTTAAACTCTCAAAAGCTGGATGTGAAGTTATCAATGAAACCGGTTGTATGCTTACAGCGCTTGACAGATGCCGAATGTCACTTCAACACAAGTCCTACAAATACTGTCATAATTGAAACAAACCATGAAACTCAAACCGATTATGACACCAGCAATCCAAGCAGTGAGATTCGAAACAAGATTACTGTTCACATGGCCAACTGTACGTTGCATGCTCAAGAGTAAGCTCAGTGCACAGGATGGTCATATTACAACCGGAGGGCCGAACTCACAATGTGGTATACAAAGAGATCCTTAACAAATAATCATTGGTATATTTTCCCTCAGTTTAAAAAGGTTTAATTTTCTTCATAATAAAAATTTGAAGGCAGTACTTCGCCGCTGCGAAGCACGGGTATTTTGCTAGTTAATCTATAAAATGTAACACTAAAATGCATGCATTTAAAATTACACAATCTCAAGTATAAATCACAGTTTTCTAAATGCTCACGATGTTTCCATAAAATGCACATGCTGTATGGTGATGACTGCCTGTGAGTATAGGGTCTGTGCAAGAAGATGACCGTTTAAGAAGTATTAAGTGTATTAATGGCCAGGTCAGGGAGAACTTCGATTATGAATGACTGAATGCGCTATTTTAGTTAAGATGGGGTTTGAGAAACAGCTTTAAACGTACAATTTCAAGATGGAGTTTATGGCGAACTTAGCGATGGCATGCTTTCGGAAAAAGCAACTCAGCATATACACAATCCCCCTTTAAAACCGTTTAAATTGATATATGACATACACAAACTAACCTTTAATCGTTTAGTTTATTCCTAGACAGACTTGTTTTCGCAAGTCCCAATCGTACGTGCGGAAGTTAAACTTGAGAGAGAAAAAAACAAGGGTTTGATGTGGAAATGTCGAGAATACAGTCAACATTTCGACCGTATTCTCGACATTTAATTTTTTTTCTTCACTGTGGCCCTATTTTTTCTATTAAAGAAATGAAATCCTGTAGTAACATTGCACTTGCTCGTATTTTAATCTGCAATGTTTTTTTTTTTTTTTGCCTTTGTATTTATGCCAATTAATTGGTCAGAATAGGCCACGCTATAATAATTTAACCATTCTTTTTAAAATGCACTTAACAAAATTCAAAGATGTGGTAGGGAAAGTCTTCAGGTAAAGATAGTAATGTCACTAGCTGTGCTCTAAACAGCAGGCTAGTAATTGCTCCTATGTTTCTTTTAAAGAATGAAAGGCAATATTTGTACTTTCTGGGATATTGTGCTGGGCCTTCAAGTTATGAACCAAGTTCTTTATGGCTCCATTTCGACTCGCTCAATGTTCAAGTGCTGTCGGCTGGTGCAAGCTGAGCCACATGATGGCTTCTAGGCAATTCTAAGACAGTGAGACTTTCTGGACCTCTTTTGAAGTTCCTTGTCCTTTTTAATTGACTATCATTTCAGTTCATATTTATTAGCCATCAATCTCAAGTCTGAGAAAATAGGTTTCTGCAAATTTTGAAATGAGCATGTATGGGATCTCTTTCAATTGACAGTGATACCTCTACTCTTCTTTTCTGAGTAATTGAAATTCCCTGGAAATTAGTATTTCTGGAACTTCCACCTTCTATACTTAGCTATCTTAGTAGCTGTGACTCTTCGTACAGTACAGTCAGGAAATGAAATCTATGACTCCATTTCTATAATGGATAAGGGATAATTTTGCTTTGAAAAAAATGAATCTCTCTTGCTTTATTTCATTGTCTAACATTTAGTTCTGACCTATTCTATATTACTACCCATTTATATTCTCTTCTGCATCAGTGCCTACTTTCCTCTTGAAAAATAAAAACATACAGCTATTCATTCATTCATTACCCAACCCGCTATATCCTAACTACAGGGTCACGGGGTCTGCTGGAGCCATTCCCAGCCAACACTGGGCGCAAGACAGGAAACAAACCCCGGGCAGGGCGCCAGCCCACTGCAGGGCACACACACACACAACTAGGGACAATTTAGGATCACCAATGCATCTAACCTGCATGTCTTTGGACTGTGGGAGGAAACCGGAGTACCAGGAGGAAACCCACGCAGACACGGAGAGAGCATTCAAACTCCACGCAGGGAGGAACCGGGAGGTTACAACATAATAGTTACAACTTGAAGTCCACATGCCATTGGTAATTCAATCTGGTCCTTGGTGCTTCTGTTGGAGTAGGACATGTTACATCAGCACTACTTGTTTCGTTGCTGCGTGTAAAGAGTGCCAAGCCCAATATGTCATGTCAGTGTGTTCCACTTTGTTGTACTTGGTTGGCTGGCTTTAACTTGCTGAAGAGAGCTCCTGAAGTAGGCTATTCCTTCACAATTCAGAGGTTTTGTTTTACTTTCATATACTGGTAGTAAAATATTGTATCTATAAAATATCTGCCCAGTTTAGGAAAGAGTACATCATGCATTGCAATCCCTATCTATTTAAAAAAAAATCCAGGAGAGAAACACAAGGGCATCGAGACGTGATCTTCATGTTAAGATCACAGAAGACATTAAAAAGAAACCGCGGGATGAAAGAGACTGGCCACAAAGCATCTCGCGGGGACCTTAAACATGAGACTGTGCCAAGAGATTGACCCAGGACCGTCTCGCGATGACGTGGAACATGAGATTCTTGCAAGACACGCCCTACTTACAATCAATATCAAATAAGCCAAGAGGCAGCAAAACATTCAGTCGTCTAAAGGATTTGAGCACATACAGATCCAGGGCTCTCTGCGCATATAAAGTGTATAAGGACAGTACGTTATAAATGAAACGTCAACGTCAAAGCGAAGAAGAAAGCACCATGGAGAAAAGAGACTCGGAAGCACTGGAGAGAAAAAAGAGCGAAAAAGAATAATCGAGGTGCAAATTCAGAAAATAAGGAAAGTAATTATCAGCCTGGAACAAGTGGAATTGGGAAAAAAAGCACGTCCAATCCGGCTCAGAATTAAAAGACAGAGTAAAAGACAAAGTAGAACTTCATACGTTCACAAATGTTGTGGAGAAAGTTAAAGGATATGAAAGTAGGAAACTTAGAAAGTATAAAAAAAAAAAAGAAAGTAAAGATCGTAGTAGCGCAAACAAACTGCCTCATTTAACTATGCACCTGTCTAACTTTGGTTTGGCACAATAATCACTGCACTATTGTACCTTTACACTTAAAAAAATACTTTATTAAATGTCTGCTTTCAAAAGTCCTCAAGTACAAAAAGTAAAATTACACTTTATTATAATAACAAAATCATGTCTTTGATCAGTACTGCAATCAGAAGAGCTTCTAATTTTCCTCCAAAACATATTATTCACTTGAACAATAGATTTTGCCATTTATAAGCTTAAGTAGTAGCTGTTTTTCAAAATTCCTGCTGTCCAGCCGTGCACATCTAGGGCTAAATAAAACGTTTGTAGTGCAGAATGTTGGATTTTCAAACAGAGGCCACCGGATGAATCCTTTTCGTAATAAACATTAGAGTCATCACAATTTTTTTCCTTTCTAGATGTGAAAATGCTGAAAGATTTTAGACTTTGAAGAGTATGCATTGCTACTGTGACTTAAAAATAGGATTTGAATTTGTAAACTGACAGTATTAATTGGTACTAGACATGAAGTTAATGTGTCCTATTCAGTTTAAAGCTATCCACTCTACTTGGGTGCTTAATGATTGTGTGGTGTGGAGCATACAAAGAATCGACTTGTTTTTCATAGCATTGCTATTGAGTTTAAACACAATATTGCCTTGTTTAAATGAGATCATTTTCGTTTTCTGTGTAGAGCTATTATGTTTTTGTAAGATCATACTTTGCGATGTAGGAATGGAATGAATTTTAACTTGTCCAGGCATGGCAAAATACTGTATGATCTCTGTTAATTATCAGCTTTACCTTCAGCACTGCTGGTAATTTAAAACAATCAACAAGATGACCTTCAAGAGACCAAGTTCTCTTTCACTTGCCAGTCGGGATGCCAGCAATGTGAAGCAATCTGTACAATGAAGTTCATAAATTGTCCACATTGACAATTTCACTTTCTCTGCGATTAGGATGTGGCCAAAAACTTAACTTTCACAAATAACCGAAACACACTTGTTAAAGTAAACAAAGTAAGACAATTTATAACCTAAGGATAATTCACGGATATATGCAAATATAAACAAAGAGAGCTTGAGTAGTTCTTTGTACTTCCATGTTCCACAAGGCTTATTCTCACCTAGAGAAAGCAGGCAAAACTGGCAGCACCATCCAGCCATCCCTGTTAACAGACAAGCTCAGAGATATACAGATAAAGGACTATCTGTTGGGCAGACTGCAGTTTGTGAGATTCGAAAACTGTGTTTCTGGTGTGGATGTGAGCAATACTGGACTGCCACAAGGAACAGTCCGGTCTCCTTTTCTCTTTAATCTGCACACCTCTGACTCTAAATGGGTGCACTGATAAGGGGGATGAGAGAATATAGGAGTCAGGTGGAGAACTTTGTCTTTGTGCAGACATAACTATCTGCAAGTTAACATCAGCAAAACCAAACGTCATTGCACCAAAGAGACTCTATGTCCGATCACTAATCAGGGAATAGATGAAGAGGTGGTGTACTCTTAGAAGTACTTGGGGGTCCACATGATTGACAGGTTGGACAGGTCTCATAACACTGAGGAACTAAATAAGGAAGGTCGGAGTAGGCTCTTTGACCTTAGGACCACATCTTCTATAACACTATGATGGCCAGTGCAATTATCTATGCTGTGGTGTGCTGGGTTGTTAACATCACTTCAAGAGAGGCCCACCAAATCGATCAAATCAATTTTCTCAAGCAAAGTGCCATACATTTGAAAATGTAATTGATGGTGCTTCGGAGACAGTGGCTCTGTTACTCTTCTGCTCTTCTCCTACCTTTGTAGTGGGGCTACATAATAACTTTAAGCTTTTTGTCTGTGCTGAGAGCGTTTTGTTTTCACCGTCCCGTTTACTGTTCAATATATGTGCGTCAGTAAATGTTGTCCCCATAAGTGAAGAGGGGAAGGATGATGGAGAGAGACCGCAGCCCCGAGACGGAAATCACCTGTTGGATCCACCGTCCCATCCGGGACATTCTGCATTTAAACAAGAGGAGCGAAAGGCAAGACGGAGAGAAAGAGGAGAGGCAATTTACCCGTTCCTTTACAAACTCATCAGTGCCGTTTATTACATCATTTCACTGCTTGCTTTTTCAACATCCGATACAACATCACGACAGCCAGAGCCGAGAAACCCTGGGTTTCGGATTCATACCAGCCATTGCCAGGACTTTCACAGTGAGGTTGTTTTGTTGTCGGGAAGGAGCACAAAAACACTACAGCCGGTATCAATACTGCCGGATTTATTTTGGACTCATTTTTTCACCACATTTCAATTGCTGTGTTCAACTAATCTGTGTTTGTATTTGTGTTCCATGTTTTTATTAATTGTTTTTTGTAAAAATTGGTGTATTCATGTTTTATATAGTAATTAGTCACTGGTGTCACTGGAATAGTGGTATTTTGCGAGCACATATCTACATTATTGAATATTTGTTTGTCTCTTCCATTTACAATATATCCGTGTTTGATTTCACATTCCTGTCTGCTGGTTATTTTGTCGTGTGGGGAAAAAGATACAACTTGTAAGGAGTATGGCTTGTTATTAGAGCAAGAAGCCTCAGGTTATCCAAGGAATAGTCTTGGTAGTGTAGTGGCTGGTCAGGGTAAGGGGTCGGCCGTTACACCTTAATCACAGGACCTCTTCTGTCAGTATTGGAAATCAGTTCTACTCATCTGCTGTTTCATCTGGAGCCCCATAGGGCTCTATTTTAGGACCTATTCTCTTTTCAATTTATAGGTTACCTTTAGGACAGATAATTAGGAAACAGTATTTCCTTCCACTTCACTTCCATAATAATATTCAGCTTGAATTGTCCATAAAATCTTGAAGACCTTTTGCAACTGCTTGGGGGAGATTAAAGGCTGGTTGGCAGATTTTCCTCCTGCTGAGTTAAAGTAAATCGGAGATAATCTTGTTTGGTCCACCTAAATGTTTTGCAAGACTCTCTAAAAGCCTAGAGCACTGACCAATATACGTCAAACCGCAGGTGATTTTTCAGCCAGGGCTCAAATTTGAAGAACAAGTAAATATTGGCTGCTAATCTCTCTCTCTCCCTAGTAGGGCGTGAAGAAGAAGATGGCTGAATGTGAGCTTTAGCGCATTGTTGATGAACTCTAGACATCTGAGAGTCAGAGTCAGCAACTCCTTGCTAGACAGATGCACCTAAGGGAACAGAAAGCTCAACTGCTAAGAGACCCCAGCCACATTCAAATTCGAAGTGACTTGACTCAACTCTGCAACCGCTTGCACACTATACCAAGTGAGTTTTACCTCCCCCCCCAATCCTACTCGAGATGATGACGATGAAATCAGCAATATAAACTCCATGTATAGATCATCCCTGTTGTCTCAAGCGAGCGTCACCATCCTTAACCACCAACCCTCTCCGCTCCCCAACTGTGCTGGCAGACTTTCTTGATGTATTTATTAGTGGGAATTCAACTTTACAGCTCAGTATTTCATTTCCTAAACATAAGTTTTGTTTCTTGTTTTCCAGTGCACTAGTATGAGATATTACAAAAAGATCACCACCAGTCAAAGAACAAGAATGGGGCTGTTGTACTACAGGTGCATCTCAATAAATTAGAATATCATCGAAAAGTTAATTTACTTCAGTAATTCAATTCAAAAAGTGAAACTCATATATAGATTCATTGCACACAGAGTGATATATTTCAAGCGTTTATTTCTTTTCATTTTGCTGATTATGGCTTATAGCTGATGAAAACCAAAAATTCAATATCTGAGAAAATTAGAATATTGTGAAAAAGTTCAATATTGTAGACTCATGGTGTCACACTCAACTCAGGTAATTAACCCAAAACTCCTGCAACGTTGTCCTGAGCCTTCAAATGGTCTCTTAGTCTGGTTCAGTAGGCCACACAATCATGGGGAAGACTGCTGACTTGACTTGACAGTTGTCCAGAAGGACCACAACGAGGGTAAGGCCATTGCTAAAGAAGCTGGCTGTTATCCAAGCATATTAATGGAAAGTTGAGTGGAAGGAAAAAATTTGGCAGAAAAAGGTGCACAAGCAACAAGGATAACCGCAGCCTTGAGAAGATTATGAAGCAATGTTAAGCAAAAGTATCCGGGACATGGACTACAACTGTTGTATTCCTTGTCTCGAGCTACTCCTGAACCAGAGACAACATCAGAAGCGTCTTACCTGGGCTAAGGAGAAAACGGACTGGACTCTTGCTCAGTGCACAGAGGTCCAAAGTCCTCTTTTCAGATGAAAGTAAATTTTGCATTTCATTTGGAAATCAAGGTTTGGAGGAAGAGTGGAGAGGCACAGAATCCAAGCTGCTTGAGGTCCAGTGTGAAGTTTCCACAGTGATGATTTGTGGAGCATGTCATCTGCTGGTGTTGGTCCACTGTGTTTTATCCAGTCCAAAGGCAGCAGAGCCATCTACCAGGAAATTTTAGAGCACCTCATGCCTCACTCTGCTGAAAAGCTTTATGGAGATGCTGATTTCATTTTCCAGCAGGACTTGGCACCTGCCCACACTGCCAAAAGTACCAATACCTGGTTTAATGACCATGGTATCATTGTGCTTGATTGGCCAGCAAACTTGCCTGACCTAAACCACATAGAGAATCTATGGGGTATTGTCAAGAGGAAGATGGGAGACACCAGACCAAACAATGCGGACAAGTTGCAGGCTGCGATCAAAGCATCCTGGGATTCCATAACACCTCAGTAATGCCACAGGCTGATCGCCTCCATGCCACGCCACGCCACATTGATGCAGTCATTCAGGCAAAAGGAGCTCCGACCAAGCATTGAGAGCGTACATGGACATACTTTTCAGTTGGCCAACATTTCTGTATTAAAAATCATTTTTTATTGGTCTTATTTAATTTTCTGAGATGCTGAATTTTGAGTTTATTACTTGTAGGCCATAATCAGCAAAATGAAAAGAAATAAATGCTTGAAATTTCATACTGTGTGTAATGAATCTATATAATATGAGTTTCACTTTTTAAATTGCATTACAGAACTAAATTAACTTTTTGATGATATTCTAATTTGAGATGCACCTGTACATGCCGGCATAAACAACACTTTGATATCCATGTTGTGGAACATGATCTGGACACAGACAGGCAGACACATTCAAATCACCCCACACACATTTATTTAACATATTTACAGTCACAAGTGCTTCACAAACCCCTAAAGTCCCCAAAGTCCTGGCCACAACAATGCCTTTCTTCGCCGCCTCCTCTCCTCTCCTTCAAGACTCTGTCCACTTCCACCCGACTCCAGCCATCATATGGAGGGAGGCGGCCCCTTTTATAGCCACCCAGATGTGCTCCAGGTGTCCTACAGTAACCTTCCGCTGACACGCCCCTGTGTGGTGGAAGCACCGGCTGTGTACCTGAAAGCACTCTGGGTCTCCCCGATCCTCTTTTCCCCCCAGCACTTCCGGGTGTGGCAGAAGTGCTCAGGTCCAGGGCTCTCTAGGCACAGGGGTGCCCCCTGGCAGTGACCACGGGCCCCTGCAGGGTACCGCTTCAAAGCTCTGTACCCATGGCCCCCAAAGGAACCAGGGTGGTCACCACCACGTGGTCTGAGGTGAGCGTAAGCCCTCTTCTGGTCTTCCTGGGCCTCCCAGCCGGGTCACTACCCCAGCCATCTCTGACAATGTATAAACATAAAAGGCAAGGAAAAAGGGGAACAAAGTTACAAACCTATATGATCATTAAGTTAGACATGTTAAGACAAAAAAAGACTAAAGTATTGTAAAGGACAGCCGGGTCCCATGCCCAGCAGGGACGCCCCTGCTGCTTATGTTCCGGGGGAGCCACTATGGGCAATCCAGTATCTCCCCCGGGACGCTTGGTGGCAGCCTCCCTGGCTGACGGTGATTCCCCAACCACCAGCAGGGCTCCATGGGAGATGGAGTCCTCCACAGCTTGGTTGGGGCCCAGGGTGGCCGCTAGGTGGGGCTGTCTGCTTCCAACACCCCGGCTGGACGAGTCTTCAGCTCCACCTGGAAGTGCAATTAGGACCAGGTGGTCAATCACCTGGAACGCTTCCGGGTGGGCTATAAAAGGGCCCAGCCACCACCACTCGAGGAGCCAGAGTCGGGAGGAGGAGGACTAAGCTTGAGGAGGTGTGGTGGTCAAGGAAAAAGGATTGTGGGTTGTGTTTGTCATGCTTTGTGACTGTGTTTGGGCTGTGTGGCACGGGTAAGACGTGTCCCACAGCTGAAGAAAAATAAAAGTCTTTGTACTTTTATACGTGCCTCCGTGTCTATCTGTGTCGGGTCAGGCGCCTATATAGCGCCTTCGTTACCATATATAAAAACATACATCAAGGTAGACTCAAAAGCTAAAGGGAAAAAGGGGACATTTGAGTCCATCCATCCATCCTCTTCCGCTTATCCGAGGTTGGGTCGCGGGTGGAGCAGCTTGAGCAGAGAGGTCCAGACTTCCCTCTCCCCGGCCTCTTCTTCCAGCTCTTCCGGGAGAATCCCAAGGCATTCCCAGGCCAGCTGGGAGACATAGTCCCTCCAGCGTGTCCTGGGTCTTCCCCTGGGCCTCCTTCTGGTTGGACGTGCCCAGAAAACCTCACCAGGGAGGCGTCCAGGAGGCATCCTGATCAGATGCCCGAGCCACATCATCTGACTCCTCTCGATGCGGAGGAGCAGTGGCTGTACTCTGAGCCCCTCCCGGATGACTGAGCTTCTCACCCTATCTTTAAGGGAAAGCCCAGACACCCTGCAGAGGAAAATCACTTCAGCCACTTGTATTCGCGATCTCATTCTTTCAGTCACTACCCATAGCCCATGACCTGACCATAGGTGAGGGTAGGAACGTAAATCGACCGGTAAACTGAGAGCTTTGCCTTACGGCTCAGCTCCTTTTTCACCACGACAGACCAATGCAGAACCCACATCACTGCAGATGCCACACCAATCCGCCTGTCGATCTCACGTTCCAATCTTCCCTCACTCATGAACAAAACCCTGAGATACTTGAACTCCTCCACTTGGGGCAGGATCTCTCCCCCAACCCTGAGAGGGCACTCCACCCTTTTCCGGCTGAGGACCATGGTCTCGGATTTGGAGGTGCTGATTCCCATCCCAGCCGCTTCACACTCAGCTGTGAACCGATTCAGAGAGAGCTGAAAATCACGGCCTAATGAAGCAAACAGGACAACATCATCTGCAAAAAGCAGTGACCCAATCCTGAGGCCACCAAACTGGACCCCCTCAACACCCTGGCTGCGCCATAAAAGTTATGAACAGAATCGGTGACAAAGGGCAGCAACTGGCGGAGTCCAACTCTCACTTGAACCGGGTTTGTTACTGCCGGCAATGTGGACCAAGCTCTGACACCGGTTGTACAGGGACCAAACTGCCCTTATCAGGGGGTCCGGTACCCCATAGTCCCGGTGCACCCCCCACAGGATTCCCTGAGGGACACGGTTGAACGCATTTTCCAAGTCCACAAAACACATGTAGACTGGTTGGGCAAACTCCCATGCACCCTCCAGGACTCTGCTAAGGGTGTAGAGCTGGTCCACTGTTCCGCGACCAGGACGAAAACCACATTGTTACTCCTAAATCCAAGGTTCGACTATCCAACGGACCCTCCTCTCCTGAACCCCCGAATAGACTTTTCCAGGGAGGCTGAGGAGTGTGATCCCTCTATAGTTGGAACACACCCTAAGTCCCCCTTCTTAAAGAGGGGGACCACCACCCCAGTCTGCCAATCCAGAGGCACTGTCCCGATGTCCATGCGATGTTGCAGAGACGTGTCAACCAAGACAGTCCTACAACATCCACAGCCTTGAGGAACTCAGGGCGGTGGGGCTCGATGGCGAGCGCCTGGTGGCCGGGCCTGCACCCATGGGGCTCAGCCAGGCACAACCCAAAGAGGCAACGTGGGTCCCCCTTCCCATGGGCTCACCACCTATGGGAGGGGCCAAGGAAGTTGGATGCAGTGTGAGTTGTGTGGTGGCCAAAGGCAGGGACCTTTGGCGGTCCGATCCTTGGCTACAGAAGCTGGCTCTTGGGATGTGGAATGTCACCTCTCTGAAGGGGAAGGAGCCTGAGCTAGTGCACGAGGTCGAGAGGTTCCGGCTAGATATAGTCGGGCTCACCTCAACGCAGAGCTTGGACTCTGGAACCAATCTCCTTGAGAGAGGCTGGACTCTCTACCACTCTGGAGTTGTCCCCAGTGAAGGTGCCGAGCGGGTGTGGGCATACTTATTGCCCCCCGACTTGGAGCTTGTACATTGGGGTTTACCCCGGTGGACGAGAGGGTAGCCTCCCTCCGCTTTCGGGTGGGGGGACAGGTCCTAACTGTTGTTTGTGTGTATGCACCGAACAGCAGTTTGGAGTACCCAGCCTTTTTGGAGTCCCTGGAGGGGGTGCTAGAGGGCATACATTCTGGGGACTCCCTCGTACTGCTGGGAGACTTCAATGCTGACATGGGCAATGAAAGTGAGACCTGGAAGGGCGTGATTGGGAGGAATGGCCCCCCTGATCTGAACCTGAGCGGTGTTTTGTTATTGGACTTCTGTGCTCATCACGGATTGTCCATAACGAACACTATGTTTAAGCATTGGGGTGTTCACATGTGCACTTGGCACCAGGACACCCTAGGCATCAATTCGATGATCAACTTTGTGGTCATGTCGTCGGACTTGTGGCCACATGTCTTGGACACTCGGGTGGAGAGGGGCGGAGCTGTCAACTGATCAGCACCAGGTGGTGAGTTGGCTTCGATGGTGGAGGAGGATGCCGGTCAGGCCTGGTAGGCCCAAACGTGTTGTGAGGGTCTGCTGGGAATGTCTGGCAGAGTCCCCTGTCAGAAGTAGCTTCAACTCCCACCTCTGGCAGAACTTCGACCACGTCCCGAGGGAGGTGGGGGACATTGAGTCCAAATGGGCCATGTTCCGTGCCTCTATTGTTGAGGCAGCTGACCAGAGCTGTGCCCGTATGGTGGTTAGTGCCTGTCATGGCGGCAATCCCCGAACCCGTTGGTGGACAACGGCAGTGAGGGATGCCGTCAAGCTGAAGAAGGAGTCCTACCGGACCCTTTTGTCCTGTGGGACTCTGGAGGCAGCTAATAGTTACCGACAGGCCAAGCGGAATGCAGCTTCAGTGGTTGCTGAGGCAAAAACTTGGGCATGGGAGGAGTTTGGGGAGGCCATGGAGAACGACTTTCGGATGGCTTTGAGGAGATTCTGGTCCACCGTCCGGCATCTCAGGAGGGGGAAGCAGTGTAATGTCAACACCGTTTATGGTGGGGATGGTGCGCTGCTGACCTCGACTCGGGGCGTGGTGGGTTGGTGGGTGGAGTACTTCGAAGACCTCCTCAATCCCACTAACATGCCTTCCAATGACGAAGCAGAGCCTGGGGACATTTGAGTCAGCTTTTAAAAATGGTAACAGAAGCTGCAGCTCTAATATTGAGGTTTAAGCTGTTCCACAGTCATGGGGCCGCTGCTGCAAAGGGATGAGGCACATCTCATGACACCTGATGTAATTACCATTGGCCTGGTGGTCAAGTGGGAGCAGAGCAAGTAAGCAATGTAAGGGTGAGCCAAACCTTTAAAACCAAAAAGGAGGTGTTTAAAATGTATCCAAAAATGAACGTGAAGCCAATGGAGGGAACCTAAAACCAGAGTGATGTCCTTTTCTTTGTGCCTAACAGAAGACTACCTAATATCCATATATAAAGAATTACAATCTAAACATGAGGATATAAATTGTGAGAGAATAATTTAGAGGGAACAGTAATTAAGTATTTTGGTTTCTAGTGCATAATGAAATATATAAGCATGCATTTTAAGAAATGTCATGAAGAGAACCACTGATGGTCTCCTAATGGTGGTGGCATTGGTAATTAATGCCTGGCCATCTCAATTAACAAATGCTGCTCTGCAATCTTCTCAAGTTAATGGGACAGATAATGGGGAACAACTACATTCTCTTGTAAACCTGATTAAAAATAATTCAAATTGTTAAGCTATATTAGATCAAAATGATCGTCTCTGTCATTATTGTAAACATTATTCATTTGAATAATGAATGAAAACGCCCTGAAATCCCAATTTGGAAAGTATATTATGACGAGAAAGTACATATTAGTAGAATTGTATCTGAATCATAATTGTCTCTTTGTAACTCATTTCCCAGTTATGTACACAATACTGGAGAGTTGACACTTGTTGTTCATTATGCACCCAACTTTTCCTAATAACTGAATTAATCCAACAGTCACCAAACCACAAAATACCAAGCCAGAGCTTGGACAATACTCATATAAAATGTCTCATTGCAGCCTAAACCTCTCAGTAAAGAACAAGCTCTATAGAATACATATTGTGAGAGACCTCATAGCAGATCTGGGGAACACCTGCAAACATACCTCCACAACACACCGAAGGAATACTGCATGGAAGAAACTGGCCACCAGTTCAGATGACCAGGTCAAGCAGCTTTTTGCATCTAAAAAAATGTGTGAAAGCTGAAAATAGGGGTCCAAAAGGCAATTACAGGGCATTAGACAATGGCTGTGTAAGAAGAGCTGGGATCAGTGAAGGTACTGATGGTGGGGTTGCTCCCATATTTAGAGAGGTGTTTAGAGCATGGAGTATATTCTGCTCATGACACTGCCCTTTGAAAATGTAACAGTACAGTAGACTCCATGCTGTAACTCTTTCTGCCTCCAATTTATTGCTGTCTATTGATTGTGCCATTGGCAGTGATGTACTGCATGCTGATCTGTATTTTTATATTTCTTATATTGCACAATATAATTTTTATGCATTGCTTTTTTTAATGGTATTTAAATATATTTCATTCAGTGTTAAGCTATACTTCAGTCCAAATATAATTTATGTTTTCCATATTTTTTAAGTGGCATAATGTCTGCAGCATTACCCACCATACACAGAGTTCTTCCACTCTACTGTCATTGGCCACCAGCCTTTTATACATGATGTGAAGGTGTATTGCATACAAAAATTTGGTCTTTCACCCCTCTGACTGCAAGATTTGGTATTATAGCTAGTGAGTATGCTTAACATTCATTATTTGAAACTGGAGTAGCTCAAACTAAACCCAGCTACAGGGGATGCGCAAACGAGTGTGTTTCTTTGTGCCTATCCCAAACCCGGATAAATGGGGAGGGTTACGTCAGGAAGGGCATCCGGTGTAAAATTTTGCCAAATCAAATATGCTGACAACAATACAAATTTCCATACCGGATCAGGAGGTGGAGGTGGATTCAAATTGTTCTATCATGGTGTGGATAGGAGGAGAAATGGAGTAGGGGTTATTCTGAAGGAACAGCATGTCAAGAGTGTTCTGGAGGTGAAAAGAGTGTCAGACAGAGTAATGATTATGAAGCTGGAAACTGGAGGTGTGATGATGAATGTTGTTAGTGCATATGCCCCGCAAGTTGGGTGTGCAATAGATGAGAAAGAAGATTTTTGGAGTGAGTTGGATGAAGTGATGAACAGTGTACCCAAGGGACAGAAAGTGGTGATTGGAGCGGACTTCAATGGGCATGTTGGTGAAGGGAACAGAGGAGACGAGGAGGTGATGGGCAGGTATGGTGTCAAGGAGAGGAATGAAGAAGGTCAGAGGGTAGTGGATTTAGCCAAAAGGATGCACATGGCTGTGGTGAATATGTATTTTAAGAAGAGGGAGGAACATAGAGTGACGTACAAGAGTGGAGATAGATGCACACAGGTAGATTACATCCTATGCAGAAGAGTCAATCTGAAAGAGATTGAAGACTGCAAAGTGGTGGCAGGGGAAAGTGTAGTTAAGCAGCAGAGAATGGTGGTCTGTAGGATGATGTTGGAGATCAAGAAGAAGAAGAAGAGAGTGAGGGCAGAGCCAAGGATCAAATGGTGGAAATTGAAAAAGAAAGACTGCAAGGATGAGTTTAGGGAGAAAGTGAGACAGGCACTGGGTGGTAGTGAAGAATTACCAGACAGTTGGGAAACTACAGCAGATGTAGTAAGGGTGACGGCAGGAAGGGTGCTTGGTGACATCTGGACAGAGGAAAGAAGAAAAGGAAACCTGGTGGTGGAATAGGGAAGTACAGGACAATATACAGAGGAAGAGGATAGCAAAGAAGAAGTGGGATAGTTATAGAGATGCAGAATGTAGACAAGAGTACAAGGAGATAAGGCACAAGGTGAAGAGAGAGGTGACGAAGGCTAAAGAAAAGGCGTATGATGAGTTGTATGACAGGTTGGACACAAAGTAGGGAGAAAAGGACCTGTACTGATTGGCTAGACAGAGAGACCGAGCTGGGAAAGATGTGCAGCAGGTTAGGGTAATAAAGGATAAAGATGTTTTGAAGTTGATTGGGGATGTTTATCCACCATTCAGACTATCCTTCGTTGCAGTCTTTTATCAATTTTTCTCTTCCGTCCACATCCAGGGAGATTAGCTACAGAGCCATGTGTTGTGAACTTCTTGATTATGTTGCGCACAGTGGATAAAGAAACACGAAGATCTCTGGAGATGGACTTGTAGCCTTGAGATTGTTGATATTTTTCCACAATTTTTGTTCTCAAGTCCTCAGACAATTCTTTGCTCTTCTTTCTGTTCTCCATTGCTTAGTGTGGCACACTCAGACACACAACAGAAAGGTTGAGTCAACTTTTCTCCATTTTAACTGGCTTCATGTGTGATTGCTATATTGCCAGATCCTGTTTCTTGCCACAGGTAAATTCAAACGAGCATCATATGCTTCAAATAAAACAATTTACCCACAATTTTGAAAAGGTGCCAATAATTTTGTCCAGCCCATTTTTGGAGTTCTGTGTGACATGATGTCAGATTTGGCTTTTTTTCTCTGTTTTTTTCTGTTGTTCCAATACACATAAAGGAAATAAAAGTATATACCAAAACATTTGTAATTGCAACAATTTTCTGGGAGAAATGGTGCATTTTCTGGGAAAATTCCAGGGGTGCCGATAATTTTGGCCATGACTTTAAGAGTTGTACAGGATATGTACAAGGGAAGTGAGACTGTGGCGAGGTCTGTGGTAAGAGCGATGGATGCATTCAAGGTGGAAGTGGGATTACATCAGGGATCAGCTCTGAGCCCTTTCTTATTTGCAATGGTGATGGACAGGTTGACAGACGAGATTAAACAGGAGACCCCGTGGACTATGATGTTTGCTGATGACATTGTGATCTATAGTGATAGTAGGGAGCAGGTTGAGGAGACCAAGCAGAGGTGGAGATATGCTCTGGAGAGGAAAGGAATCAAGGTCAGTAGGAACAAGACAGAATACATGAGAGGGAGGTCAGAGGAATGGTGAGGATGCAGGGAGTAGAGTTGGCAAAGGTGGGTGAGTTTAAATACTTGGGATCAACAGTACAGAGTAATGGGGATTGTGGAAGAGAGGTGAAAAAAAGAGTGCAGGCAAGGTGGAATGGGTGGATAAGAGTGTCAGGAGTAATAGGGACAGACGGGTATCAGCAAGAGTGAAAGGGAAGGTCTACAGGATGGTAGTGAGACCAGCTATGTTATATGAGTTAGAGACGGTGGCACTGACCAGAAAGCAGGAGACAGAGCTGGAGATGGCAGAGTTAAAGATGCTAAGATTTGCATTGGGGGTGACAAGGATGGACAGGATTAGAAATGAGTACATTAGAGGGTCAGCTCAAGTTGGGCGGTTGGGAGATAAAGTCAGAGATGCGAGATTGCGTTGGTTTGGACATGTGCAGAGGAAAGATTCTGGGTATATTGGTAGAAGGATGCTAAGGATGGAGCTGCCAGGGAAGAGAAAAAGAGGAAGGCCTAGGAGAAGGTTTATGGATGTGGTGAGAGAGGACATGCAGGTGATGGGTGTAACAGAACAAGATGCAGAGGACAGAAAGATATGGAAGAAGATGATCCACTGTGGCGACCCCTAACGGGAGCAGCCGAAAGAAGAAGAAGAGCAGTAGCTAAAACTAGTTTGTAAGTAAATTAATAAAGGTGCGATTCATCAGTCCATACCTCACATTCCAGGAAGAGAATCATTTTAGAGCTGCTTGATGTTGTGCAGTTTTCCTCTCTGACTCGCTCTGAAAACACAACTCAAGTACAAGTTAAACAGAGTGAAACAAACAAGAAACCAAAAGCCACTTTGAATGCTCCACTCTTTCCTACAAAAAAGTTTTTTCTAGAAGTGGTTCATTTAACCATTCTTTAACTAGATGTTTGAGACACTGAGCACATGACTAGACAGAGTACCCGACATTTTGATATTCTGACACAAGTAATTTGAAACATTTTCGTATTGTTTGTTATTATTGATTGAAGCCCAGATTATTAGGAATTTTGTGATCTTTATTCTCCATGAAAAACATGGGACAAGCTTTTGAAATCACTGCAAATAATGGGGATAGGTAAAAGATGCAACTATATCTTTGAGTGGTTTTCCTTTAAGCTGATTATTACAAATAGATCCATTCCATACAAAAATTCCACATCTGCCTAAAATAGAAATGGCAAAAAGGATACAAGCTCTTAAAATATAAAATGTAATTTAATCAAAGTAACACGAAAGGGATCATGTGTGCGCATGAATGGACCTTGTGCAGGACTTGCATCCCATGCAGGGTTGATTTCCTATCTTTCATGCAAAACGCCTGGAAATAGGCAGTGACTCCCTGGGACCTAAATATGATACTCAGATGATCTCATCCATTGGCTTATCGTCTAACCTAAGGAAAGGCAACACACCAGAGGGACAAAACTAAATCCCTGAAGTCTCACTGAGTTAAGCCAAAAAAGTATCTGCTGTGTCAATTAGTTGGTGCGGCCCTTCAATTTTGAGAGTTGCATGTGTCCTGAAAAAATGTAAACAGTTTAGCAGTCATGCAAAACACCTGAAAAACGAGAAAAAGTAAACAGTGCTGGAAATTTCCTGTGCTGTTACGGAAAATATTCCCACATTCACCAAGTGAAAATGTATTTCCATAACTTTCAAAAACTAATCCAGGTGTGCCCAAAACTGGCTGATGACATTAGATCTATGTTCTGCATTTTTGACTTTTGCGATTCCCAGGCAGTTTTTCATGATGATATCCTACACAAGAAGCTGATTATTATGGTCTGCCAATAAACTAGTCCAATAATGGCTCTCTTATGATAACTGGCAAAAATGAACTTACTAGTAAGAAGTTTCATGTGACCGCCCAAAGTATTAGCTTCTAGCAGGAGAATTTGGAGATTATTATAATATTTCCAAACTCACGTAACTAGATAGGTAAGACAGAAATTTGGGAATGTTATATTTGGATGAATGCAACAGTCACTTAATGAGTTTCCACTGATGTTTTGTGTGCAAAATAAAAAGAGACAATCCACAAATGCTACTGGTACAATTTGAGAAGCACAGAGCCAAACAGGGCAAGTGTTGCATGTCCTAAATGCCGGTGGACACTGTTCTGTATGCAAATATATAGACTTGGCGATTAAAACGCAAAAAGCAACAGCTACTTGTATGAATGGACACATCAAATATCTCTAATACATTTTCACTGGCAACTCTAAATTGTCCCTTTATCAGTGGCTTTGTGAGATTCTGTCCACTAACATCCAGATATGGGCTTGTTCTTGCCTTGTACCCAGTGTTGCTTGCATAGGCTTCAGGTACTTCGACTTTGAAGATGAATGGATGCAAGTCCTGGATATACTTCTTTGTTATTGGTGTCTAGTCAACTAATTATGATATTTAACTGCTGACACATAATGAGGGTTAATGTTAAGGCCGTAACCAAAATCTTTCAGTAACATTTGCTCATTTGCAATGGCACTTAAGTAACGAGTGGAAAAGTGAACTCCAGATCTGACAATGTGTGAAGAGCCATTGCAGGCGATTGTTACTAATATGGAACTCAAGAGTCAGGCATGAGAACAAGGCTATCTCAATGTATCTGGACAAATCACAAAATGAGTCAAAAATAAGGTGTAAGAATAGCAACTTTAAACTGCAGAAGTATTTTGCAATCAAACAATTTCAAAAATGCACAAATCCAGTGGGTGGCACCTCACAGGTCCAGCATCCTGGGTCCAGGACTTGCGCCCAGTCACTGTTATTTATTGGACAGTTTTCATTTTCTAGTTGTGTAAAAGTCTTGTGATAACTGTAAATGTCATAAGTGTCTATAGCTAAACTGTACACAGTAATAGATAAAGTAGTGCAACAAGTACTGTGACAGGTAAGGCAGCTATGAAGGGCTTACAGCTGAAATATTTTTTACTTATCCTTCTTTTGGTACTCAAGGGTGATTACTTTGTGCTGGCTAGTCCAGGGAGTGAGGGCAAAAGGGTTACAATGACATTCTAAGATTTTTATTTACAACAGTCCCTGCAGGGTTAGTTAATTTCTTATAAGAAATTCTAGTGATAAAGCAAAGAATACAGTACTGTGAAACCTTCTGCAATGTCTTACCCCTACCCTGTCTCCTGACAAACTGCAGTACAAGTTGGATACTCTGACAACAGAAATTTTGTAAAACTTCCCCACTTAGCATAGCAACCATTTTTGTTTTAAATGGCTAAAGACTGTTCATCGTATCGGCCGGACACCCTACTCTGTTACTGCCAGACTTCAGATGTAGCACAGCATAGCGTTCTTGGTTATCTCTGGTGACCTTCATCATGCATGTGTCTCTTGTCTAAACTCTCTCCTTATGCCTGCTGTGAAAGAATAATTTAGAAGTCACAGTAGTAAAGCATTGTGGCTTGCTGTGCATAATGAAATATAAGTATTTGTTTTAGTTATGTCACGAAGTTATCCCCGAAACAGTTAAGCAAACAAAGGCACAAGGATGTACCAGAGGAAGGTAGATGTCATACACAAAATGTTACCAGGGGATGACTAAGAGAGCAGCAGATGTCCTGTAAACATCAAGACTGGACAGCTGTCACACAGCAATTTCAAGGAGATGGCTAAACCTAAAAGATATGAGAAGATCAAGAGTATTTTAATAAAATAAGACTTATTTTAATAAGTCATTCGGGTGTGGCCAACAAACCAATCAAAGTAAATATATGTATTAATCACCACTGTTATGTAAATTCAGTTCTTTATTTTTCTGACTATTCTAATCATTTTGTAACAGACTACTGTGATGAATGTTCCCTCTTCAATCATTTGCTTAAGAATAAATTAAAGACACAATGGATAACTTTTCTCCTGTCTGTTTTCGGACTTGAACAGGTTTTATCAAACTTGTCCTAGCAGAGGATCAGTTTCTTTCTTGAATTAATACATATAATTTTCTACCACACTACCTACTGTGTTAAGTTCTCAGTCCAAGAAATTAAGACTTTACACCTACTGTATGCTAAAGTTAAGTATGCATATACCCGTATTTCTGCAGCCCTACCACATCTAGACATGCCAGATAGCAGCGTAGTGTTTCTTATGCTATTTTATAAATTAATTGTACAACAAGAATTGATGCATTTCTGGACAGTGAAGGGGACACTGGAGGCTGAAAAAACCCTACAAAATGATGTTGAGGCAAACTACGTGGGACTGTTTAAGTAATCCAGTGGAGAGAGAATTACCTTAGAAGTCAGACAAATGAAAGGAGACCATTCAGTCCATCAAGATTAGTTAGTTAGCTATTAGCTGTGCTGCCCCAACATTTCATCCAGATACTTTCTAAATGCTTTTAAGGTTCCTGCTTCAACTAAATGACTCAGTAGTAGTGCTTCCTGGCTACAGTCTTAAATACACTTCCCATTAACTTTCACCGTCACCCTAAAGTACATAATCTGCTATTAATTTCTAAGAATTCCCTTGGGTCATCTATATCAATGCTTGTGAGAATTCTGAAGAACTGACTTAGGTCCCCAAGTAGTCACTTCTACCTGCGATTAAAGATATTTACTTCCCTGAACCTGTCAAAGTAAGACTTCCTCTTTAGTCCTGGAATGCACTTGGGTTGCATTTCACAACACAGTTTCATGTCTTTTGTATAGTGTGGTGACAACAACTGCCTGGTACTCAAGAGATGGTCTCATTTGTGCATTATACAGGCTGAGCATAATCTCCCTTTGTTTAAATTTAACATTTTTTACAAGATAACCTAACATTTTATTTGCCTTTTTAATTGCTTATACTGATTGTTTAGACCAGTGGTTCTCGAACCCAACCCCAACCTGATTCACATTTAGAGATCTATACTAATAAAAGGCAAAGCCCTCACTCACTCTCACTCACTCACTCACTCACTCACTCATCACTAATTCTCCAACTTCCCGTGTAGGTAGAAGGCTGAAATTTGGCAGGCTTATTCCTTACAGCTTACTTACAAAAGTTAAGCAGGTTTCATTTCGAAATTCTACGCGTAGCAGTCATAACAGTCAACAACGTCCGCCATGTTGAACTTTCTTATTCATGGCCCCATCTTCACGAAATTTGGTAGGCAACTTCCCTGCGCTAACCGAAACCAATGTACGTACTTATTTCAGTGGTATGACGCCACTGTCAGCTGCCATATTGAACTTTCTAACGTCACTAATTCTCCAACTTCCTGTGTAGGTAGAAGGCTGAAATTTGGCAGGCTCATTCCTTACAGCTCACTTACAAAAGTTAGGCAGGTTTCATTTCGAAATTCTACGTGTAACGGTCATAACTGGAACCTACTTTCTTCCATAAACTGTAATAGCCAGCAGCTTGGTCGTCGTGTGAGGTGGAGTTGCGTCTCACATCATCACGCCTCCCATGTAATTGAGTGCCTGCCCATATAAGGTAAATATTTGTGGGTGAAGGACTGTGCTTAGCATATTCATAAGTACAGCTACTGTGGAAACCCTCCCTCAGCGAAAGTGCGAAAGAAACTTTTAACTGCCGGGTCTGAGCTAAAATTAAATAAAGCCGTGGACATTGCAGGATCGTACAAGATATTCGTGAGATACAGGTTTAATGAGAAGATGCAGGGTATAAAGCCTCGATGCTAAAGACCTGGCGAAGTCATGCCTTCTCTGCTGGCCTAAAAAAATATCTGAATCACAAACTGATGTTAATTATATTTTGTCCATGAATACTTATTAAATAATTCCAAATAGTCTGTCCGCTTCCTTCCATAGCTTTTCCGATGGTTGTGCTGCTTCCAGACATGTATTTTCGTATTAAAGCATTTAACCAATTACATTTCAGCCATCATTTTTTGCCAGGCAGAGAGGCCTTCACAATCCGTTGTGCAGGCCCTCTAACACAGAATAAATGTCGATTAAACTGTTGCTTCAACCAATCAGATTTTGAGTGGGTGTCAGTAGGCCCTCTAGCAGGGGTACGGCAATGTTACCGTATTCAGACCCATTGTTTGGATAGAAGCCGATATGAGGAACTCTACGAGGCCACTGAACGCTCCGCAGGCGCTCCAAGCGCAAGATGCCTCGCTCGCACTGCTGTCAACTCCATGGCAGAATTCTGGACAATATTATTTGCCAGACACAGACCAGATTTCAAGACCACGATAAACTGATGTTTGTCACGCTCCTCGCCCCCCAGAAGTTTCGGGAATACAAGAAAAATTTCCCGCATGCAGCTTTCTCCAGTTTAACACAAGAACCATAGAGCAGTTTTTGATCTGTCTCGGCTAAAAACATAACTGACTGTAATGTATGCTATGGATGATTTTGCAGGAAAATCTCCCACTGATCTCCTTGACTTCCTTCATCAGAAAAATCTGAATGAGAGCATGGGGCAGCTGTACACATTGGTATATTTGGCGGTGACCATTCCCGTGTACACTGCTTCTGTCGAGCGGACATTTTCAGCCCTAAAGTGAACTAAAACTTATGCCAGAAATACGACAGGGCAGGTTCGACTTTCAGCATTAGCTTCGCTAAAGATAGAAAGGGACTTTTTGAGGGAACTGAAGTGCACGGATAATCTGTATGACAGAGTAATTGAACTGTTATGAGGAAAGAGAGGAGGATGGATTTTGTTTACAAATAATCCACATTTTTGGTGAGTAAAATGTTGTACTTTTCCTAAATAATATTGCAAGTTTATGAGTTATTATTGATGCTTTTTATGTGTGTCACGGCTGTAGCTGCAGTAGAAAGGAACTTATTCACCCCTGGTTTGTCTATTCAATAAAGGCATTTATTGTGGCTACAGTTATCTATCTGCGATGCAGCAGCTCTTTATACTGTATTTCTGCATATTAAGATGTTTTTTATAACCCTAAATTAGTTTTTGAGGGGCAGGTTGATTCAGATGGAGCACTATCGAAGGCCTAGGTGTGAAATGCACCGTCCATCACTAGACCAGATGATACGTAAATTTGATGAACATTACAACCCGAAAATAAACGAAACTGTAGAGAGGTTCAGATTATACTTCTCCCAGTGCGTCTGTCTAAATCCTCCATGCGGGAACATTATCATAAGGCTTAACAATCTTATTGTTACTCCTTCTACGTGCACTGAACCATTCTTATTACGAAGTCTTCCTTGCTTTACCGCTGGCTGCTTCTTTCCATTTACCTTCCTAGCTCTTTATTTAAACAGTTTTCCTTCTCACTTTTCCGCTCCTTTGCTGTCTTCTCCCTTTTCGTTCAAAATACGCGCCTCCTTGCCTTTTTACAGTTAGCTACCCTTACGTCACACCATGGTACGTTTAGCACAAGTTAATACCGGGAATGCCTGTTAAACATCTTACATTCACAAGTAGCGATTTGTGCAGTGAACACTTCGGTGAATGAAACCTGTTATCTTTACAACGGTTGACAAACACGGAATGTAACTTCATAACACGTCCTTCAAATATGAACCTGATTGAAAGAAATAATGGTAATCAACAGCAACACTCATAACAGTGACAAAACAATTACATTGACAATCAGGTTATGTTATTTTCAAAATGTTTCCTTTTCTTTTTCATAACATCTTTAATACACTACTTCTCCGCTGCGAAGCGCGGGTATTTTGCTAGTAATTAATAATTATTGATCTCATTTAACTAGCTGGTCTTCAGTGCCATATGTATTAGTTTCGTTGTAATGTCTAATAACTAATTCACATTATCATTGATTCAACTAATGATTCAGTTTCACTTTGTTCTAAAACTGGCTTTACAGCTTTTTGGTTATATGTCTAAGTATATTTTGGTTGAAGGTTCCACCCCAACCATGAATATTGATAAGTTACCATAGCATGGCAAAGCACATAAAAATATTCATTATTTTTTGGCAGTATGATGTTATTTTATCCAATAGATGGCAAACCCCCAAGTGTTACTTGTGCTTAATGCTGTACATCGGAACATAACAGCTTGTCCAATAAGACACTCTGACTTAACCATTTTTAAAAGAATTACAAGCCTGAGAGAACCTCAGGGTTAAACTCATACAAATAATTCAGGCTATTGACATAAAAGTAATTCTTTATTTACAAAATCAGTTTATTATTTTAGCACAATTACAGTTTGACCCACTGTCCGCATGTTTTCTGTTTAGTTTTACAAAGGGTCATCATTGTTACAGAAAAAAAGGCTTTTCTGTATGTGGTGCAAAGCACGCCGTCTTAAGTGAGAACAGGCAGAATGAAAACAAAAGAGTACACTCGTTCCCTGAAGTATGTCAAGTTTTACATCTATGTATTTTTGAAAAACTGGGGAATAAATAACAGTGGACATGCTTCTCACAGGCAATCGATAGGTAACAGGCAAAATAAAAGAAGTATTTGCAAAACTGAGAGACATATATGCAGAACTGCAGTATTTCTGTGGGGTACCAAAGTCTGAGATGGCAAATGTGCATAATTAAACAACCACAAATTATTAATCACAAATGCAATATAAGGGTGATGCATGTTGTAAAAGCCAACTTAACTTGTATAATAAAAATATAGATAATGATCAAAATAATTCTTTCCATTTATAGCTTTTCTCGCTACTGAAAGTGCTTTACGCAGTGAGTAGGGATTCACTTCAACCACCACTAATGGGCAGTATCCACCTGAATGATGCAAAGACAGCCATTATTGTGCCAGTATGCTCAGCACATATTAGTGGTTAGGTGGTGAAGGGGTGACGATAGTTAATCAATTAGAGACAGGGGATGATAGATAGATAGACAGACCCACTTTTTTGGGCACCTATTCTGACAACCTGGGTTTGCTCAATAATTCCTATCTATCTAAAGATACGTTTACAGCATTTTTAAGCTTTCACAGTTTTTCAAATCATCCTCTTCTGAAAAAACATCTCACTACAGAGGATTTTTTAACACAATTGTTTTAAATATTTGTGACACAACACACCTCTTGTAATCACTGACACCACTGCCCATGATATTTTTAAGGTATAAATGATTTGCAAAGAAAATTCACCTTGTGTCAAAAACCTTAAACCAGAGTTGTCAAAGTGAGATCCCAGTTGGTCACAGGGGCTGCAGGTTTTCGTTTCAGCCATGTCCTTAATTAAAAGCCAATAACTACCACTAAAAGAATGGAATGGACTTCTTTTGCCACAATTTTACCTGACTTGTTTTTAAGATTAAACACCCTCAAATCTGTTCATGTAGTGGCAGGTTTATTTTTATATGAAGCCCCAACATGTGAAATAACAAAAAAATGTAAAACATACAATGCAATATGCCAGGAAAGCTTAAACTGGACTTCTGACATTTTGACCTACCTCTCCATTGAAAAAGGAGGTGAAGGTCTAGCTGCAGACCTCTGTAAATCTGTGTTTAGGGAGCTGTGCTAAACAGCCAATTAAATCGTATGTTTACATCAGATCATTTACACATCAGAAAGTCTGACACACTCTGAGACAGGACTGGCTGTGGCTCACAGCACTGTACCTCACTACCTTTTTTGATAGTCATCCTACATGACCTATCCACTACAAACACATCTACTCAATAGTTGGCATTACTCAAGCGTAACACCTCCCTAATTTAACCGTAGTGTATGTTTCATATGAATTAAGGGCGTGGTACATCTTGAAATGGGTATGTTTAGAAAGACATAAATGACTGGGCATGTCACACATCATGACTGATGTATAATGCAAAGGTTACTAAATTTCATCAAACATATAAAATTTGATTAGCTCCACAAGGGGGTGGTGCTCAAAAAGCCACTGTACCATGTTACATCAGGGTTTGTTTTGGGCTTCTTAACTGACATTAAATGGATCACCTATGACCCAAATTAAGAATATTTAATTATATACTTCCCAAAACATGATTTAAAAAATTTTCAGTAGACTAAAATATCACTCCTTAATGCAACATCATTGAGATCCATTTGACCACAAATTTTATACAATTTACTTACTGTAGTTTGAATGTCTACAACTGTGAGTTTTCATCAAAATGAAAAATATTTAAAAAAATGAAATTATGATAGATCATCTGTCTATTTATCATGTCCAGCTTGGCATATTTCAGGGAAAATGGGGGTCATGGCCTGTTCCAACATTCAAAAGTACAATAAAGTGAACTCATCATTGATTTCTCCTGAGACTCACTCGCATCAAAGCAGTTCTCTCTCACCCATGAGCCTAAAAGAATCTTTGGACTAAAGTAGGAACTTTTAGAACAGGAAAAGTAATTTTTCTGCCTGCTTAATACTGAAAAAATTCTTTATAGTTGAAGCCAGAAGAATCTTAATTGGTTTTGCTTAAAAACATACTTTCGATATCTGAAAAACGTGATGCTGTTATAAATGTAATTCAGAGTGAAAAGTTCATTAATTCACATATGAAACAGATGTGATCACTAGTCAGTGCAAGTTCAGAGTGGACCTTCAGCTCCATTAGACTGTTCCAGTTCCTGTGCAGTTTTGCCACTCAGTCCTGGAGAATCTGTAACACAAAACCAATAAATATGCCTAGCAGTCATTTATTCCTTTTATTTTGTTTAATTGCATGTTACTAAGAAATTCTGATAAAGTTTAATTGGCTTAATATGAAAGATTTTGGATCTTGCTACTCTTTATTAAAGAATACTGTACCTGCTATTGAGCTGCATTTCCTTGGGTCAGAAAACAGTTCTTGAACATTAGCTTGTAAAAATAGTAAATAGACCACCCAGCTGCATTGTTCACCTTCTTCTTGGTACTAACCCTTTATTTGGGACTCCATCCCCAATTATTATCCTTGGATGTTTTCTGTTCAACAGATTTTCAAATGATGCCTGTCCATCTATTCTTGATCCTATCATGATCACTCAAAACCATACTCTGGCTTTCATCTGCTTTACTTGACTAAAATCCTTCCCAGGTTATTATTCTAAAATAAGTCTCTCTCTCACTTGTGGCTCCAGTTTTTCATACACCTTTTCCAAAGCCAGTGCCTTTGCTTTGCCACTGTCCTCTTTGCCTTGTTTATCTGCCTATACATTTCTCAATCATAATTGGTACAAATAACTGTTACTCATCTCTAAAACAGGCTTTAGAAATGGAAGGCAGTGAAATTCCTGTAAAATGTGATGAGGTCATCACAATTGGCTGCCCTAAGAGCACTTTGTGTCTGCACCTACTGTGAGGTGATTAGCATGGCAATCACTCCTACATCTTTAGAAACACTCACTCACTACAGCACAGCTTCATGGAGTAGCTGCCTTCAAACCTTCATGTTTCATCGATTAGCACAGGGCATCTCAGAAATGCTCTACAGTAAAACCGGCATCCTGCAGCTGCTCCCTCAGTCACACAAATCTACTCAATTTACATTTTTATATTACTGCTTATTTTGTCTTGTTTTAATTCAAACTCTTGAGCTTCATGTATTAATCTATTATTTGATGTTTAATGTTTGATAACAGCTTGTATTTAGTGATCTTCATCTGTGATTTTATTCTTTTGTGCCCTTTTGATTTTATGCAAGGTGCTTTGTCTTTATCAGCTCTGTTTTTGTCTCCTTCCTCAACCTGGCCGACTTTGACCCATTCATTTCTTTTGAACCCCGTCCACCAGGAGGCCATTTCTACTTGATCTTTCAGACTGTTTTCCGACTTCCTTCAAGTTGATCCATAGATAGAAACTCTTAGAGACTGACTGTCCCAGGAAATCCCTGCTGCCAACCTCCACTAGCACATTTCATACACTTCACCTCTTCTTTTGAGAAGCTGATACTTCTTAAGTTTCTATCTTTTCCTGTAAATCCACAGTCAATTTAACAAGGGCTATCTGCATTGTGCTTTCTAACCAGACAATGATGAATTCTCTTTGGAGGTCCTTATGACAATTTTCTCTGGTCATCTAAGCTGATTCTTGAGATGGGCTTACTTCTCCCAGTCACCTGCTGTGGCCATGAACTTACTGCCTCCAGAATCCTTAGCCATTTACCATGGCTTAACTATACTTTATCAAAGCTGAAGATTACAGCATTACAGTACAGAAGTTTAGCAGATCGTTTGGCCATAAAGTATTGAATAATATGGGTAAGCCTCTTTAATGTTTTTTGTGCATAATTTTAAATATATTTTAATTGTGTTCAAACTGAGTCAACTGTGCTACAAAACTGTGTATTATGATGGTTGATACTTAAATTTCATTAAGCAATTTGTTGGGTGTCTTTTGCCTGTCCTTCTACTCGTAACTCTCTCTCTCTCAATCTAAGATAGAGTTTTGGCCTGTGCTCTGCGGAAAACTTCATACAATGGTATCCACTACTATTTTGAGATTAGAGGGCTAACTGGATATAACTAGGATAGAAAAAGAAGGGGAAGGGTCAAAGGCAAAACTCCATTAAAAGGAGAAGTACGTCAGAGTTTGTAGCTTGAGAAACAAGATGCCTTACAGGTCCTCAATTGGCTTCTTCGTTTAATTCACACTAAATAGCAGTATAACAGTGAAAAGAATAGGTTAAAATGGGCAAAAGAACGGAGATTGTGAATTCCACATTTGTAGCCATTTTAACCTTTTCTTTTTATTTGCCAGGTTTACCATATGGCTTGTTCTTCTCAACACTAACTCTTAGGCCAGCATACCAAAATTGTGTTCCGTTTTGAAACCGTTTTATAAAACCTTCAGTTTTTTTTAGCAATCTGCCTCATGGAATAAACATCTTTTCACAAACCAGCAATACATTAACTTAGTGTTTATTTGTGAAAACTCTTCCATTTTGGAAATTTTTTGAAACCAGAATTAGGTACATGTATGCAAACTGCAGATAAAGTCAACTTGTGTGTAATTTAAACTGACATTCAATGCAAGGCCTATCATCCAACAACACAAACTCTTAAATGTATTGTTCCTAGTCAGAGATTTCGGAATATCCCCACTTTGTCACTGGGGGGACAACTATGAAGCATATATGAGAGAGAGAGAGAGAGAGATTAAGCTGATGTACAAATAAGCAAGTCTAACTAAATCTAAAGGGTAATTTTTACCCTCCTATACAAGCACCATCTTGTTTCTTTTTCCCAGATGTAAAGTCTGCATTAATTTGTGCTATATATGTTTGTTTTCTGGATGCCATTGCATTTCAGTGCTTGCTGTGGCCTTGCAGGTGGCAAGATGACACAGCGGCTCCTTGTAGTGTTTAACAGCCAATCAGGCAACATGCGGTCATCCAGTCAGCAGGCACATGGTGGCAAACACCATAATCAGCCATGACTCAAGGTGTTATTAAGTTCCTGGTATCCCTTGTTCAGGACAAGTTCTGCATACTTTTATTGACAGCTTTTGTTTATGTATTAGTATTTTTTTAAGTGCTGTTCTACTTAGACTAATTTGTTAATCAGTGACTCAAGGCTGCAAATTACATATCTCTAGGAACACTGCAGACATATAATCTCTATCTACTAAGGTCACAATTATAGCAAGAGCAAAATGATTAACTAAAGGAAAAAAGGGAGCAGCTGGAAATTAATCCTTTGTACAACTGTATACCTTACCTTAAAATACCTTTAATTTGTATAATTATATACTGTTGCACACATGCGCATGGGAGGCAGCTAAAGGGCATGAATAAGGGTAATTCCACAACAGACCACTGGGTGGCGGAGTGTACTGACCCTTAATCTCTTTCAACTGCACACCGATTATGGGAAATTTCGCCTGTGTCCAATGACCTCACTTTCCGGTTCCAGCCCCAATGACTTCACTTCCGCTGCTCTCCCTTAAAACTGCCATCTTTGCCTCCTTAAGGCAGTTCTGTGTTGGACTCATATCTGTACACAATGTACTCCTAATTTAACTCTTTCACAGTCAGGAAAATCATATGGGTGGCTGCACCAAACCTTTTTCTCGACTCTATTGTCTCATCTTTGACAATACTTTACAATATGTTTAAACCTTTCACCTTAAAAACACTCTGCACCAGAAGAATCTAAAAACCCTTTGCTAAAAAATAATATGAAGAGTATAGAAATACTGTACAATTTTTAAATTGAGAGAAATAGGAAAAACTGAGTATCTTAACTTGTCCGTGCTCACCTGCATGTTCATTATCCTGCTGCACTACTTTAGGTTTTTGTAAGAGTCTTGGTCCAGCCAAGCCAATAGCCAGAGCTCCTATTGGTGCGGTGATAAGGATTGATAAAAATGCCACAGTAAGAATATCCATACCATATGCCTCCAGCTGCACATCATGTTTTTCTCTAGCTGTATCCAATGCAACAGGACCTATTGCAGCCTTGAAAACAATAGGAAGACAAACATTACCATTACAGGAACCCCCCAAATCATAACTGAAGAATGTGCTTGATAAAAAAAGAATTCATCTGTAAAATAGGAATGCAACTAGCCATCACAATAGCCACACAATAAATATTTAAGAAAACTTTTAAGTGAAGTTTTTTAGCCAGTACATAAGAAGAACACTAAAGTTTTTGATAAGAACAAGAAATTCATCCCATCCCAGTAGGGACTACCATCACCAGTTTACCTAATATGATTACCAGGAGCACAAAGAGAAAAAATAAAAACAGTATAGGAAACAAAGCTAGTTATTCATCACAAACACATACTGAAATATAGTTCCCAAAAAGTACTGTAAATACAGTACTATTCCTGCTAGAGAAACAGAGATATTGGTCTCTGACAAACCAGGTTAACACATGCAAATTTCTCTGCCAATAACCGGTTATTTCACCATGTAAAACCTTACCTGGGGTTCACTTAAGTATTTTATAGTGCTTTCACGTCTGTTGTTGTCTTTACTTTGTACAAAATACAGAAGTACCACAAAAGTACATTTTCAGAGGCACATGCTCAATCAGTCACATTATTTCTTCTCCTGCTTTAAATAATTGGTTGCAATATTTAAAAAAATCACTCAATTTACGTTGATGAACTGAACATGTGTTAAGCTCAGCAGCACAATGTCGGTAGCAGAGTTGAGGATGACACATTAAAAGTATTGTGCATTAAGTAGTCTGTTTAATTTTTAGAGTAATATGTTAAACATAAGTAATAGGTTACTCATTTTATTGAAGTAAAAATAACTGCATTGTTATTTATTATCCCAGCAGCACTGGATGTAAGGTATGAAGCACATGCACCAATATGCTGGTCGTTTGCAGGGCTCAATCACATAGCCAAGCAGAAACAGGAGTGCTGCATACAATGTAGTAACAGACACATATTATTAAAGTGTTAATTTAGTTCTCATCCAGCTATTTGCCATAAATATGTTGAAACAGTATGATTGGGTGACACAGTGGTCAGTATTCATATTGTTGAATTCATGAATTGTTGCTGGTTCAGGTCAGGGTTGAAAAAAGGAGATGCATATCATTTACATCGCAAAACACATGAAGGACTAAAAGGTATTAATAAAACACAAGAATATTATCATGTTTGATTCAATTATTGGTCAGTTTCATGAAGGTTCATATATGGGCTTATGATTTAATAACAAATGGAGGTCAGTCTTCTTTTTTATACAAATTAAGAAAAAGAAACACAAAAGTACCACACTGTTTATAACGTATTACATTTTATAACAAGTAAATATATAACATATATAGTAGCTTTTTTGTAAGTAAGAGTAAAGTAACTAAGTAACTTTGAAAATTAATATTGTTCCCTACATTGATTGTGAGACACAAGCTCCGTGCCTGTTTTTGGATTCAAGACAGCCAAAGAGGGCATTTGATGTTGCTTAGTTTAATGGCATCAGAGACTTTTGCCAAAGGTAAACTTAATAAATGGACTCATACATGTAGACAGGGTTATTTGAGAAAGCAAGTTTCTGCCTTTACCGGGTTACTCACTTTATCTCAGTTTTGTGTGTGTGATTCCATGACAGTCTGTGGAAACAACTTTTTTGTTGCCAGTCCCTTTTTTTACCTTGGTGTTCTCCAAGTATTTAATTCTTTCTCCTTTTACTTGCTCCTGCCTAGCCTCACTGGCCATAAAAGAGGCTCTACATATGTCCTCTGGTAAGCCATTCCCCATTTCACAGCACTAATTCTTATGGTCCAGGCATAAGTAGTGTAACACAATGCCCTGCAGACTAATCCTTCTGTCTCGCTACCTTACATCAAATTCTGGCCTGAATGTTATTTGTGTGCAACTTGTACTTTGTGCACTTGCCCAGGAGGCTTTTTTTGAGGTTCCCAAAGTTTCTCCTGATTTTAAATACCACCGTATGAGCGAGTGGGGGTGAGTGCATGAGTGTGCCCTATGATGGTTGTTGTCGCAGACAGGGATTGTTCCCTCCTTGTGCCCACTGCCGTCAGGAAGGGCTCTAGCTCCATTCTAAAATATGCTGAATTTGAAATTTGAAAAAAGGCTAAAAGAAAATGTCAAACTACATAAGGAATGTATTGTAATACATAAAATGCGTCCATAAAATAAAGTTTTGTAATTTAAAGATAGGATGTGACTTAGAAATTGCTAATGAGTAACTAATTTATTAATTTTTAAATGATTTTCTTTATCTATTTCTATGGAATAAATAATTAGAAGCAATGAAAATAATCTCTTTTTTTGGAGGCTTCATATTTCAAGGCTACACAAGAATAAGAACAATCATTTAAACAACCTTGACAATTCCATTATTTGGAAAATTAAAAAACAAAAACTCCTCTTCAAGGGCCATATAGAAAGACTGACAGGATTTATCTGAAAAATTGAACAGCTTTTGAAAATGGTTTTCAAGTTTTGTTTCTAAGAAAATTTCAATATGTACTTTTAATAGGTCACAATGTAAGCACTATTTGTAACTTCACAAGCAATGACTTGAGGCAGTGATGTCACCTTGAATGAATGCTACCTTACTGGCTGGATTCAAGCATGTATAATAACTTAATACTACCTTGAAGATAATAATGCACATTGGCAATCACTAGGTCATTAACTGTATTCAAGTAAAGTGAGAATAAAAATTGTTGCATGTCTGTTTTAACTACATGGTATGTTAAACATTTAACCTATGGCTATAATTTTGATGAACTTGTATAAAAAGACTTGCAGTCATTCACTTCATTAATTTTTGGAGCTGCTTAATCCAATTATCTATCCATCCGTTGTTATTCAAAAAACATCAGGCACTATGTGGAGTACCAACCTTGGAACGTGTGCCAGGCCAGCAAAGGGCAAACTTTCTCTCTCAAGGGGTCACTTTATTGTCACCATTCAATCTAACATGCAAGTCTTTGGGATGTGAGGGAAAAACCATTCATAATACAAGGTGAGAACATGCAAACTCTACAAAGGGTGTGAAACTTTCTTACTCGTAAAATCATAATGTGAGAAAAACATGCATGTGTACATAATACAAGAAAAAGGACTATAATGGATTAGAAATTTGAACTAACAGTTTATGATGGATTTACATGTTCTAGTCATACCGGTCTTTAAGATGTGAAAATTTCTGCCATGATGTTTGTCTGTGGCAATAAATTTTAACTTGAGCACGAATTTATCAAATTTAGCACTCTTATTACAACCCTGAAACAGCAGAATGACTTTTAACAAAATCATAAACAACAAAAAACAAAATGCGAGTCTAAAAGATCCCTTTTCAAAAAATGTTTTAAGTAAAGGTAGTAGAAAGCCAGAGCTCATGAAAGTTGAAAATACTAGTTTAGGCTCACTTCCACAACAGTTACAGGCCTCAGTAATTGAAAACATTGTTATAATGTTTATAGAAAACTCAACTTAGTCTTCATAATTTCAATTTTCCACAATATGCTTTTGGAGCATGTAACCTTTTTTCTTTATTCCTGGCACTGCTAGCCTGTTCCCAAATTACTTGAGTAGGTCATTCAATCCTGCAGTGCTCTTGGTATACATTTGTTCATGAGTGCTTAATTCTGAGAAGTCATAATTCATCCATCCATTAACCAACCCGCTATATCCTAACTACAGGGTCACAAGGGTCTGCTGGAGCCAATCCCAGCCAACACAGGGCGCAAGGCAGGAAATAAACCCCGGGCAGGGTGTCAGCCCACCGCAGGAAGTCATCATCATTATCATAAATCATTTTGAATACTTATGTATAATACAATTTAGCAATTTATTCACTGAAACATTTGGAAATGTATTACATTTCATTTGCATTTCTTCTTTCAATGTTGAGTATTTGAAGACATTTTATCATCACTGGTGCTAACAGCTAATACATTATAAAATGCAGTGTCTCTCCCTCACTTCCTCATGTTAGGTTTACTAGAGGGCATTCAATTCCTGTGCTGCCCTCCAGTGCTGCTGCTGCTGCTGCCATTTCGATCTTCCATGGGTCCTTTTATGCAGCTCCATTTATCTTTTTTCTGCAGTCTTTAGGGTTTATACATTCGCATCTCACATTCATTTGGTGTCATAGGCAACACCATCTGCACTTGATTATCCCTTTCTGTTAGCCAATCCAAGCCAAAATCCTCCCCAAAAATTGCCGGCAGCCACACAGGAGGGGCAATGGATTTAATTAAAGGAGTGTCTCTCATAATTTAAGTGCTTGATCCTTCCTTTCCCTCAAACTCTGCACAACATTTCAGGATGGTTCTGCCCTTTCTGACAGTGACTTTCTTTTTCATGTCCATGTGGCCCACAAGGACTTTCATTAAAAAATGCCACAGTTCTACATGACACACTTACTTTGAAACCAAATTCCCTTATTAAGATGGTCTTTACCCTGCTCTGGAGGTGACCCATGGCAGGGACCCCTGGAAAAAATTGGAGATACTCACAGTACCCTATCTGGGTACCACAGAGTTAGAGTTTTTTTTCCAGTGGACTACAGACTGGCACCACACAAAAATCTGAAGTATTTGACCATTTTTGAGATACTGAATTCTATACTTGAAATAGTACCATCTACTGGCTATCCAATCCTACAGTAAGAATTCAACACAAGTGGTGAATGATGGTACCTGAAGGGGCAGAATTGGGAGGAACAACCAACCTAATCTGAATTTGAGGAGTGAATTGTTACTGGACTCCAGTGCTGGAGATGGACTTCCCATAAAGAACACGCATGTAAAAACACAAAAGTGATCATACGTACACCTAGATGGACCCTGTTTAAGACTACATAGTGGAGACAATCATGGCAGCAACCCCAGAACAAGTCCATAGACAGTAGTGGTAATGTGAGCTGTAAAGTTTAAAAAAAAAACAAACAGACACAGGAATATCACACAATGTAAGCAGAATGGTCTCCATATTTGACTTTGAAGTATCAGCATGCCTAAAAGGCAGCATCTACAACAGTGCTTGAAGTGAAAACCCACCTGTATGTGGAGTTTGGCAGAAAGATTGACCTTAACATGATAGTCTTTGAAGAAAATGTCTAACCTGGTAAATACACCCTACAGTAGTTAAAAAGCTCTGTAGTGGCAGGGCCAAAGTGATGGATGAAATCCAACCAGAAAGGCTAAATGCCTTGGTGAGATGTCTTGGCCAAAATGTCCCTTCAGCATTGCTTGGAAAGTGGGGCAGTGTTTCAGAACTGGAAGACTGGTATGATAATCTTCACTTTTAAAGAGGGTGGCAAGAGGGTTTATAGAGAGACCACACTCATTAGTCTATTGGGGAAAACCTTATGTCTGGGGTACTGAGAAGGAAACTGATAAATAAATTCCAGACCAGGAATGGTAATGCACATTCTATTTTGGACAAAGAAAAGTGAACCAATTCTTTGTCCTTGCACAAATATTTGAGAAGTCATGAAAGTTTGTCATTTCTGTTACCAGGTGCTTTGTGGAAATGGAAAAAGCTTATGACCACGTAATATCTTGTGGCAGGAACTTCAAGTGTTTGAGGTTCTAGGTCTTTTGCTTTATGCCATGATGTCCTTATATTTGTGTAATAAGAGTTGTGCTTAAACACTTGGCATTTAAATCTAGTCTGTTCAGTGTTGGCATTGGACTCTGGAAAGGACGAGTCTTAACCTATCCATAAACAGCATGTACAGCAAAGGATATATTAAAATGTATCCATAAATTGCAGAGTGTCAGGTTTTGGAGCATAAGTGTTGGCATCACCAGATTGTGATCTCAATCACACACTGAAACAGTTTACAGACAAGTAAAATGCAGTTGAAATGAGAATGAGTACCTCCAAATCTTAGATGAAATTCATGATCTGCCTGTTCTTCTACAGTGCAATTTTGATGTACAGTATGAACATAAGCACTAGCGAGTGACTTAAATAAAAGTTTGTGGGCACGTACAACCAAAATGAGATTCTTGTGCAAGCTTGCTCATAAGGTGAACAGCTCAACATTCTTGATGGATGATGGAGTACAACTGCTACTTTTCTGGACTAAGAGGAGTCAGCTGAGGTGGTCTATGCATCTGATTGGGATGCCTGCTGGGTGCCTCCCTTGGAAGGTGTACCAGGCACAATCCATTGAGAGACAACCCAAGAGAAGACCCAGTGCACATACCTGTCAATTGGTATGGGAGCTTCTGAGAATTCCCCAGGGGAAAAGAAAGAAATTGATGTAAATAGGGTATCTAGCTTGTCCAGTTCAGCATATTGCCACAGTGACCCTCAGGGCAAATTAAGTGAAGGTGAGATTAACCATTTTTGGGTGTTTCCAACCATTTCTCATCTGCCATCAATTACACTTACTACATGAGAATTTTTTTTTCCGGTCCTGTAACTTTGTTTTCATAAAAATTTTCAAATGAAATTGTGTGGGGAAATAACTTTTTGAAATTCTTAACCATTTCCAGAAATTGAAGACCTGATGTATCCCCTTGGTGATTCACATCCATCTTCAGGCTCCTGCATTTAATGGTTCACACCATGTATGATACTATTAAATGTGCTTCAGTATTTTATTTATATTTTTGATATTCATAGTTTGAATCACAGGGCACAGCTGTGCTGTTAACAAGGGTGATCAGAGTATGGAGTAAATAAATTTTTAAAAAACAAAATTTAAAAAATGGTTTAACTTAATTGTAATCAGTTACAGTATTTGTGGCCTGCATGTAAGTCACATATTATCACTTATATACTGTCATAGATAACACCCTTTGTGGCTCACACATCTCAGATCAATAATCCCATTGTTTGGTACTCCATGCCTCATGAATTATGCCCTGGACCAAGTCTTCATTAATAAAGAAACCTCTTAGGAATATTACAAATAAAACTAATTTAACATTATGAAAAGTGTACCAAATAGAACTGTAAATTACAACTTTATTTTATGCGTGGGACAGTAGCAGCATACTCTTAAATTTCTTAATGCAACACTAATGCTTTGTCTTTAAAAAGGATGAGGGGCTATATTTGTTTTTGTATACAAGCCATGTACAGAAAGATGCTGATACTGACTAAAGGTCACCCCTTCACTTTCAAGAGGGTTAGGGGTGGAAATTCACGAATAATACTTGGGCCCCTCTAAGTGTGGTGGGATGTGTCACAGCAATATGTTTTTGTGGTTTAATTTATTAATTGCTTTTTGGTTTGTTTGTACTTACCTCACTGGTTAACCGGAGCTGGCATGCAGGTACACTCTTTAATGAGTTGATTGCCATTTAGAGAAATGGCAAGTACACAGTGTCAGCTGGAATTAGACACGCGGATAAAAAAGACAGTGGAGAAACGAAATTATTTAAGTGAGTGAGATGAGTGAGTATGTGCAAGAATAGTGAGAGTCAAGAAGAATGGCTAGAACTCTATGTGGGTTTCCGGTAGAGGTGAGACAGACAGCGGAGTGTGAATCAGCTAGAAGTAGATGTCTGGATCTGCTAAATAAGTAAGGGAGCAGTGAAGGTGGAAGGTAGCTGACGTAGATCCCACAGCTCTCTTTTTTTTGTTTTTACCAAAATTAACTTTTAATATTAAGACTAGAAAAATACCCGCGCTTAGCAGCAGTGAAGTACTGCCTTAAAATTTTTATTAAGAAGAAAAGTAAACCTTTTTAAACCGAGAGAAATATACCACATTGTCAGTTCGTCCCTCTGGTTGTAATATGACCAAGCTGTGCGCTGAGCTTACTCTTGAGCATGCAACATACAGTTGACCATGTAAAAAGCAATCTTGCCTCAAATCTCACAGCTTGGATTGCTGCCGTCATAATCGGTTTGAGTTTCATGATTTGTTTCAATTACGTTAGTATTTGCTGGACTTGTTGTGTTGAAGTGACATTCAGCATCTGTCAAGCGTTGTGCCATTTCGGTACACTTGAAAGCGACAACCGAACAATTCAGCGGCAGCCATCAACTCACATGCAGATTCATAGGAGAAGAGCTTAAGCATTTCACTCTTCTAGTGCTCCTGTGTAGTATAATTATCTCCTGTACCGTCATCAGTCCACACCTTGAACCTGTCCCAGTCATTCAATACATAAGACACAATGTTCCTCCGGATATCAAGAGTGAGCCTGATATGGCCGTGCAATATGTAGCACAGAGAATGGAAAAGGCATGTGCCATCTCCGGGCATGGAAACCACTCGGTAAGTGACAGTTCTTTGATTGATGGTGATCACCTCAATAGACATGTTAATGGTGGTACGGTTGGAACGATAAAGGAAATGGGTACCTGAATGATGTAAAGTAAGCCTAAAATACCTACACAATAACTAAAATCGTAATAAATGAACAATAAAACAGAGGAGAAGCCGTGGATTAAATAAGAAGGGTGCAGTTATCAGCAGGGAGACGTGAATCCCGTGGCGAAGCAAGGAAGGGAATGAAGAGACCAGGGCGACGGATGGCCTTATATAGGAAGGCAGCCAACAACGTGTGAGGCGTGGGGATGGGGGACCCAACGCCGCCTCACACGGCGACCGAGCTGCAGGCTATGGACGTATTTCGTGAAGATGGGGCCATAAAGAAGAAAGTTCAACATGGAGGATGTTGTCGACCGTTATGACCGTTACGCGTAGAATTTTAAAATGAAACCTGCTTAATTTTTGTAAGTAACCTGTAAGGAATGAGCCTGCAAAATTTCAGCCTTCTACCTACAAGGCTTTGCCTTTTATTAGTATAGATATAGTATGCTCTTACACTAACAAACATTAAATAACACTAATATTGCTATGCTGTACAGAAAAGCCAAGCAAAATGACACATTTTATTGGCTAACTAAAAAGATTACAATATGCAAGCTTTCGAGGCAACTCAGGCCCCTCCTTCAGGCAAGATGTATTGAAGTGATTTAAACTATTTTTAGTATTATATACTGTATTTTTGGCTTATGTATTGTCTGCAAATTTCTGCAACCTCCAAAAAATATTCCAATTTTAAATTGTTCACGGCAAATTTGTGAATAACCAAAATGCAAATATTGAATTTGTGTATCTAGGGGGGTGTTTGTACATTAATTTCTGTACATTATTTTCTGAAGTATATGTCTGTACAAGGGTGGTATGGTGGCGCCGTGGATAGCGCTGCTGCCTTGCAGTTAGGAGACCTGAGTTTGCTTTCCAGGTCCTCCCTGCATGGAGTTTGCATGTTCTCCCCGTGTCTGTGTGGGTTCCCTCCGGGTGCTCCGGTTTGCTCCCACTGTCCAAAGACACGCAGGTTAGGTGCATTGGTGATCCTAAATTGTCCCTAGTGTGTGCTTGGTGTGCGGGTGTGAGTGCCCTGCCCGGGGTTTGTTCCTGCCTTGCGCCCTGTGCTGGCTGGGATTGGCTCCAGCAGACCCCCGTGACCCTGTGTTAGGATATAGCGGGTTGGATAATGGATGGATGGATGGATATTTCTGTACAGATTTTTTATTTTTCAGCTATTTTTAAGCAACACGTCTGTCAAAGCAGAAGATGTAAAATTATGCAGAAAAGTAAAATGTGTAATTGACCGTTGATGGACAATTTTATTCTAAATAAAAATTTGGTAACTGTGGATTGTGATAAACTTGCAAAGCACAGGGTACAAATTTATTACAATGCACACCTATTCACGCCACCGCATTTACTCTTAACATGTAATATTTGACTTCACTATCAACTGTAGCACCCGTAACCCTTTAAAGTCAGCCTAATTTTTGTCAATTTTCTGCTACTTTGATTTAAGTGGCTATAACTCATCATCCTTTACTCAATATTCATGTTCTAACCCTGAAAGTAAAGGTCAGACAGTTCTCTTTCAGACTTTTTACACCTGGAGAATTAGTTCTGTTGTATACATTTGTTACAGCAAAATAAGTTGTAAAAAAAAAATAAATAAATAATTAAAGCATTTTGAATGGTGTTGTCAACCCTTCAAAAACTATAAAAGTGTCAGTGAATGTGTTAGGGACAGCCTTAAATTGGTTATTAAAATATCTACAAGTTTTATATCTAGTTTTACTGTTTTGAATCAGTACAAAAAAGAACCATGGCCTAAGCATCATTTGGAAGGGCAGCTCTTCAGAATATATAGTTAGCAAAGAAATTATACTGTGTCTCTAAATTACAACACCAATAGTTACAAGGTTCAAAAACATCCTAAGAAAAAATTCTGAAATACAGAAAGTGGAATATGGTGTCACTTGAAAGCTGAAACATCCCTCTAATTTAGTAGATACCCGGCAGTTTGTCATATTGTACGCAATTAAATAAAAAAAAATTAAGAAAGCCATGGGGGTGGGGTTGGTAGCAGGTGTTGTTGTAATGCAGCAATATGGCCATCTTTGAGGGATGAAAGGAAAACACTGCAACATGGCATAACAATATGGCATTTTATACAGTTTTTTTTATTTTAATTTGATTTAATTTTTAATTTCAATTGTTGAGTCCTAAAACAATGAGACTGAGTTTATAGAGTTGAAAATACCAAAAAAAAACTATAAAAATGTATTTCAGCCAGTAACTGAACTGGAGTACAATAACTAAGAGGTGACAAAACTATCTGCTACACCGCTCCTGCCATTGACAAAATAATGATTATTAAATACTCTAACAGAATATACTCAATTCTAACAAATAAGGCAAAATTTACCTGAACTGTTGCTTTTGGCACCCAAGCAAGAGACACAAAAATCTTTTCTTTTAAACTGAATCCAGCAAATGACACCATGAGGAAAGTGCAAAGTATTCGTACTGCAAGGGCAGCAACAAGAGCTGCCACACCAAGACCTGTAAGAAAACATGTAACAAAATTTCTAAGCAAAATTTCAAAAGTAAAGTTCATACTGAAAATGAAATATTTTTTTTAAACTTCAAGTTCTAAAAGTTAAGCGATGATGTTCCATTTTCTTTTTCAGGATAGAGTGAACCAGAAAGCAGAAACCTTATATGTTGTTCAGGATTTATTGCAATGCATTTTCATTTTCTAATGGAAACTTTCACTATGTGTTAAAGCATAGGAACCTACGATCATCTATTATACTTTTAAAAGTACAATGCATCTACAGTATATGGTAACCATTATTGGTCTCTGAACTAGAAATTTTAAGGGGTTGCAGGTTTGGTCACAGATAGCAGGGTCCATATACCTTTTAGCTATAGTATTGGAGCTTCCAATATATTCTCATTTTCAGGCTATACTTAATATTTTACCCACTATGCTTTTCAAACTTTACTGTAATGCAGAGCATCATAACTGACTGTATTCTACAGGACAATTGTAATGTTTCTGAAACTGAAGGATTGTGTATATTTACTTCCCACAAAGTACTTTATCTATACTTAATCCATTCAAATTGCCATTTGTAGAATGCACAAAATTACATTTCCACCTCTACTACTAAAGTGAGACAATAGTTGTAGTTAATTGCTCCAGACTTGAAGGACTGAAAGGACAGATCACACTGCATTCATGTGTTGTTTCAATTGTCAGATAGTGGTGGGACAGGACTAAAACTACAACTCTGTTTTGTTTTTTTCTCTGACAGTATGCACCTCAGTCATGACAGACATGACAGATGGTTATGGCATCGACTGCATATTAAATGATTATACAATCAGTTGTGTGCAGAGTCTTGGTTGTATTCCAGTTTCATCAAGTGAGTGCGAACGTAGGTTTTCGCAAATAAAACTAATTGTTACTCCAATACAGCCTCATTGCTGATAAGCACTGTCCCTGTACTTCTCTTCATACGATTGGTTGGCTCTCCACTCACACGCTTTGATCCTATGGATTCATGGCTGTTACAAGGACAACAATCAGCCACTGACACTCAAAGCAAAACATGAATTAGAAAGGCTGCATTTGATAAAAACATCCAAAAATTTTTTAATTTTCTTTAAAACTAAATCAAATTAATCACTGATTGCTTTGCGGGGCTACAAAACAACTTTTTTATAGAATGTAGAACTCGTTATTAACTTGGAGTTAATATTCTTCGATTTTGGAAATTCTGTGTTTGTAATTCTAAACTATCAAGCACAATAATATACAGTACAATACACCTATGCAGCGTGAAAGTAACGCCACTGCCTATGCAATAAGGAGATAATGGGTTCGTGTCCTAAATCCTCCTTGTATGGAGTTTGCAAAGAGCTTTGAATAGGGAGCAAAGCGCTATATAAATGTAGAGAAATATTTTTATACTTGACAATTTGTCAATTTCAAACTGAATAAAACATGTAGTGCTATGACCCTCTGCCTCTAAATACTTTCACAGTATCTCAAACTTGATCCAAAAAAACATTTGTGTACCGCCTCCTTTTTGTTTACAAAAAAAGGCACTGCTAATCACACATGGGGTGATTTAAAATGAATTTGTTTCCTTAATGTGCAGTAGACGTATTCGTTACTCTTATCACTTGTATGGGTTCATTCACTGATAGCTTTGACAGCATTGATAGTTCTTTTTAATTCTGTTAAATGTCATATATGATCCAGGCAAATCACAATGTGCCCAAGTATTTATTTTATTTCAAAAGGGAAACAAATGTTATTGCTAATACAGTGCATTATTTTGTTGTCATACACTGAGATGTGCCTAGGTCAAATATGGCAAAATAAAGTAATGCCACTACCTCAGATTCTGTATAGTTATAGCTCTTTTACTTTTTTTATGCACTTTAGATGTGCCTGTGTCAGATGTGACCAAATTTAAAAGGGAAACAATGAATAAACATTACTTGTTTTTCAATACATTCATTTATGTTGGTTTAAAATTTGTTATTACCTGCTGCTGAAAATGTCTGGCTGAGCTACATTTCTTGATTTAAAAATCTGGCTCAACTGACTATGGAATTGAATAGCCCTAGAGCAATGCAATCTCACAAATGCTATCTGTTGGATATAATCCAATCCAACAATGTTAATGTCAGACAGAAAATTTACTGGGTTTTTATTTATGACAATTATAAGAAATTAATTTCTCCCTTACCCACTGTATTTGGGTTCAATGAAGTTATAGATATTTCTGCTCCAATAAGACCAAAAAGAAGTGGTTGGAAAATATTCCAGGCAACTCCAACAATATCTTCTACAACACCCTTTAAGATAATAACATTTGTGAGAGAAAAATATGTATTATTCTTTTATCCAAAAGTTAAACGTAATATTAAACTAAAAATGTTAAATCTTCTCTAGACAGTACCCCTTAACATAAGAACAAATACTCCTGGGAATCACAAAATACAAAATAATCTAAAATTCTGTAGAATTTCAGTTCATTGTCAACAAGCAAAGACTTCAGAAGTTATATGGAATTAAAAGAGGAGGTATGAGGTTTAAAACATGTCATCAGTCTCCTACCACAATGAAAACCTAAAATAGCTTTCAAGCAAATGTGATGGAAATCGGGAGCATCAGTGAACTCCAAACCTCTAAAACACGATCACACCAAGTCCCGGGTTCAAATAATGGAAGGTTTATTAAACAGTTCCTCCACAAAGTCAAACAAACACACAAGGTTTCTCTCTCCACAATGCCTCTCCTTTTACCACCACACTACCCTCCTCCAGTTGAGTGTTGCTTCAAGTCCTCCCAGCTATGACTCACCTGGATAAGGAAGTATGGTCCCTTGTATTACAGACCTGGGAGTCCTTCCGGTGCTAGGGTGATTACCTGATGGAAGTATTTCCGGGTCACACAGAAGTCTCATAAATTGGGGAGGGCATCTCCCTACAGTGCCCTCTTGCAGCACCCATGGTCCCCAGCAGTGCTGTATGGCCAGACTACAGTGTACAGTAACTGTAGTGTTACTAGGCAGCACAATTGGGGTCCACAGGTGAGGCTGCTAGGGGGGCAGCCTCATCTGTTAAGGTAAATGCTCCACCTGGCCCAGAGGCACTTCCTTCATGTTATGTAGTGACAACAGAAGTACTCCAGGGTCTGGTTTAAAGGAAGCTGCTCTGTTTCACTCAGGCGAGTTACAGCCAAAAATAGAAGACAGAGAAAGCTCACCTGGGAAGAAAAAAGGAATATTTGTGCTTATGCAAACCTTAAGAAGCCACCTTTTTTAAAGTTTTTGGTTACAAACATTTATTTGAACGCAGGACTTGAATCTATGCAATTGTGTTTGGGGTTGGGGCACTGTTTCATCCCTATTAGTGACAGCATATACTACATGTTTAGATTCATGGTAGGAAACTTTAAATTCTTTCTAAGATATGTTCCAGTTATGCCCCTGCTGCTGCCAGGTTCTACTTTGATTAGTCCTAAATTTAAATTTTAACAACTTAGAAATAAATTGGATGGGTAGATACTTCAAACTCAGAATGGGTAAGAATAAATTGATTTGATTGCTGTCCCTAACAACATATGCAATTTGCTTTGTTATGCCTGTGCAGTTACATATATGTTACTGGTATGTTATTTGAAATGGAAAGGTGTTGCTGATGTAAAGGATTTTCTAAAAGATTCTAACAAGAAAGCTGCAAAGCAGTAATACTGACATTAGATCAATACCTTATTGTACCTATGGAACAGTAAAAGAAAATTATTTCAATTCTCCTTTGCCAAGAAACAATTTTGCAAATGTTCTGTAAAATGACTTTGAAAGTGAACAGAAGGTTAGATATTACCAGGGAATGATTAAGTGGAAACTAACAAAGGTACACTAGAACAGTAAAACAATGCAGTGTCTGCCTGTGCAGTACCCTCTCATGAAAGTATAGTTGAATGTGTGATCAATCAACAATGATTGCAGACAAGGGTCCTGGTCTATCATCCCAGATATCCAAAATCAGGCCATCTAATAAATGAAACACTAGATATAGTGGATCAGCACATGCACAAGATTCAGCTCGCTAAAGGCATTTCTGTTTATCAGACACCCAAAGAAACTGTTCCAGTACAAAACAAAACTAGCTTCTCACAGAATTCAGCTTTGTTAATTAAAAAAACTAAGAATTGTACAATTTATTTTTGATTTCAACCTTTCAAATTTGAAAGTTGTCTGTTAACATATTGCTAATTTCACTTCATGAAGGATGGAATCAGGGAATTAGAGACTGGAATTGCATTGCTTTTATATTAGACCTAGGGGGATATCAAGTTGGGGCGGCACACAGTTAGGAGACCTGGGTTCACTTCCCGGGTTCTCCCTGCGTGGAGTTTGCATGTTCTCCCCGTGTCTGTGTGGGTTTCCTCTGGGCGCTCCGGTTTCCTCTCACAGTCCAAAGACATGCAGGTTAGGTGGATTGGCAATTCTAAATTGGCCCTAGTGTGTGCTTGGTGTGTGGGTGTGTTTGTGTGTGTCCTGCGGTGGGTTGGCACCCTGCCTGGGATTGGTTCCTGCCTTGTGCCCTGTGTTGGCTGGGATTGGCTCCAGCAGACCCCCGTGACCCTGTGTTCGGATTCAGCGGGTTGGAAAATGGATGGATGGGATATCAAGTTAAAATGTTTGTCGTTGGCACCCACACAGCATCCAAAAATAGGAAAAGGATACTGTTGAAAGTTGTCGGGAGATCATGGTGTACAATTAAAAAGGCCACCACAGTAGGGTTGCCAAGACATTAAAGGATAGAATACAGGAAGGTACTTGGTGTTTAGCTTTTGTTTACTGAATATTACCCCTTTTTATAAACAAATAACTTACAGAAAAACAAAAGACATATGGTGGTTTAGTTGAAATTGCTTGGTACTTCTGCAGTAGATAGTATACAAGATCTATGCAAGCTCAAACCTTAAGGCACTCTGGTCTTGATTTTAAAGTTTCTACATCAGAACAGGTAATCCACCTGAAGCTAAGCACATTCAGGCCTGGCTTGTAGTTGAATAGGAGACCAACAAAGAAAAGCTTGGGTTGCTACTTGAAGAGATGTTGTTGAGGCTAGCAGGGAGGCTTACCATTTGATCTGAATGTGGATCCCAATGTCCCAGTACAGTAACAAGGACACTGTGCTGAAAGATGGTGCTGTCCTTCGGATGAAACATACAATTGAGGTCCTGACTCTCTGTGGTCATAAAAGATCCTTGGGCATCCTTCATAATGAGTAGGGTGCATCCCAATGTCCTGACTAAATTGCCCACCATGGCCTAACCAATCTGCCCCCATAGTCATCCCCCATCTATATTGGCTAATCATCTCTCACCAATTAAACACGTAATAGCCAATGTTAGGTGGGCGTACTGGCACAAAATGGCTGCCATTGCATCATCCAGGTGGATGCTGCACATCAGTGGTTGTTGAATTGGCTCCCCACTTGCTACATACAGTTCTTTGTAAAGAATTATTATTATTACAATGAAAACATTATAGATCAGGAGGTCATACAGTACTTTATCTTATGCAGATGGAATGAGACACCCCCTTTCCTACTCAAACGAGTATAAAGAAAAAACTTTAACATGAAGTAATTATTGATATTAAAAATTTTAACAATCAAGGACAAAACTGTTAAATTTATTACAAAAAAATAGTTCCTTGACTTTTATTTTTTCTAATTTTAAGTTAAAATGATACATAACTTTCCTGTTGTGTTATGATAGATAGGTTGGAATTCTTTCCAGTGACCAAGATAAGATGCAGTGCTAGCAGTGAGCACTCTAACCCTACATGACCTCTGTGTTTAAGAACTTCTCTCTGTAAAGACTGAAAGAGACCCCAGTGCTAAATGTATGGAATGGAAGTGTAGGTATCTGTACAGGAAGGAGTTCAGGGGAATGTGAGATCATTAAAGGTCTTTAGAGAATGTTCTTCAGCCTTGACAGCAACACCTATGATTTGTATTGCTCATTCTGAACCCAGTTACTGTATACATATTTCTTTCTCTCTAAGTCTTGGATAAGTTCTCTTACATAGTAGCTCTATATGCCTTAAAAAGGAGGCATGCAGATAATTACTGCATTGTAAGAAGAATGAGGATTGAACAAAGCGTTCAGCTACATTAAGAATTACTAAATGTTTAATATGTGAAAAAGAAGATATGATAAAATGCATGTTGTGGAATAATTGTTAACAATGATTTTCTATAAATACACTTAAAAACAACAATGCTACCATGAAATACTTTACTGATCCATTTGACCAGCATTACTCCAATTTGAAAGATGTTACTGAAAATATTATATTAAAATCAAAATGTTATCAATATGGATAAGGAAGACAATGTTCTCAGAGAGCAAAGATATCTAATCACTAGTATATCTAAATTCAATACAGTAAAGGAAAAGCAGGAAACAGTGATTATTACTAAAAGAACTAGTGGTTATGATTGACTTTACTTTGGGACAAGGCTTTAAGATACCGGGTTTAACAAGATGTGAGGTTGATCTTGATTTCTTTAACAAACCTTTGAGTCTGCCCACCCAACTCCAGCAAGAAACGACATCACAAGTGTGCAGAGGCCTCCTGATCCAGGGAAACCAGCCCGACCGCTGCCAAAAACTGCAAACACAGCCAGCCCCAGAAGCAATGTGCTCCTCTTCACAACAAGGCTTTTCTAGAGAAAATAAATTAGAGTTTCATTTATCACCTTGTGTGTTATATTTAAAGATACCAAATAAATATATTCAACTCAACCCACCAAGGTGCAGATCTAAGCAAAATCACATGCATCTGATGCTTCTCTATTTATTAGGCTTGATAGTCCAATAAAAGAACATCTCAAATAAAGAAAGAACAAACATGAAAACAAAATGTTTTTATTTGGGTTAACCATTGTCACCATTATTATAATCATCCTCAAAGTAGCCAAATCCAATTCAGAGTATTGGGAGGTCTGTGGCAGGAGCACTGGGTGCAAGGCAAGAAACAATTCTGGACACTGCACCAGTTCACCACAAGGCACACTCATGCACATTGCCACACAAGGGCCTATTCAGAATCATCAGTTAACCTAATTTTAGTCTTTGGGGATTGGGAATGAAAACCCATATGCATTAGGAACAAACATCTCATGCTACATAATGCTTTATAAACCATTGCTACATATTTAATAGCATTCCAGATTGCAGGTAAATCAAACAAATGTTTGTGTGCGATTCTGGTGCGTTTCTGTCTGTAAATGATATTTGATTAAAAGTTTCAGTGAGTGTTTTCGGCAACATTTTTTTTCATTGACAATTTTTGACTTTGTTCCTTTAGTGGCTTACGTTTCATCTCCTGGTCCTTAAAACTTGACTGCTCAGGTTACTAGCAGTGGCAGTATGCCATCAAAGAACCCTGCCATGGATTATGAAGACCACATTTTTGACATAGGATCAGTTCATTACTATCTAAGAAACAAAGGCATGATGCCTAGTGATGCAAACATATGATTGCTACCATTCTACGGGTCATGGAGGAACACGTCTAGTCTGTCCAGGAGTTAAACCACTACTGACTCTCTCTGGAATCTTCAGTTAGCCAAAAACTCTTTGTGAGATTACTGCATTTGTATGGCTCTCCATTTCCATTAAATACCAGGAACCACCTTTTCCTGACATAACATACAATAAAATAAAAAACGCAACATGTGGAAATACCACCCATCTAAGTCCAAACACAACACAAGGCTTGCAACTTGGAGAAGCACCAGACAGAAATAAAAAACAAAGTTATGAGAAGGAATGTAGAGAAAGGTAAAGAAGTTACATCTGCACTGGTAACACAGAGCACTGCTTTTTTAGATCTAACAACATATTGATTATGTCAAGATATTGTTCATCCACTTCAATAATTATTTTTGTTTTTTACGTCATTTATATTGTATTTACAAATAAGCATAAAAAATTTTAATTTATGCAATATATTGCCATTCAGGCATTAACCTATTTATGTTTGGCAGAGGTACTTTGGCGACAATTCTCCTCCATTGCTAGGTTGGGAGGATACACCAATAGCGTGTTAGCTTACATGAAAAACAATGGAAGACTGGCATGATATTCATTTAAACATGGATCAATCATAGAGTACAGGTGCCAGTTATAAAATTAGAATATCATGACAAAGCTGATTTATTTCGGTAATTCCATTCAAAAAGTGAAATTTGTATATTAGATTCATTCATTACACACAGACTGATGTATTTCAAATGTTTATTTCTTTTAATTTTGTTGATTATAACTGACAACTAATGAAAGTCCCAAATTCAGTATCTCGGAAAATTACAATATCAATTAAGACCAATGCAAAAAAAGGATTTTGAGAAATGTTGGCCAACTGAAAGGTATGAACATGAAAAGTATGAGCATGTACAGCACTCAATATTTAGTTGGGGCTCCTTTGGCCTGGATTACTGCAGCAATGCGGTGTGGCATGGAGTCGATCAGTCTGTGGCACTACTCAGGTGTTATGAGAGCCCATGTTGCTCCGATAGTGGCCTTCAGCTCTTCTGAATTGTTGGGTCTGGCGTATTGCATCTTTCTCTTCACAATACCCCATAGATTTTCTATGGGCTTAAGGTCAGGCGAGTTTGCTGGCCAATCAAGAACAGGGATACCATGGTCCTTAAACCAGGTACTGGTAGTTTTGGCACTTTGTGCAGGTGCCAGGTCCTGTTGGAAAATGAAATCTTTATCTCCATAAAGTTCGTCAGCATCTGGAAGCATGAAGTGCTCTAAAACTTCCTGGTAGACGGCTGCGTTGACCTTGGACCTCAGAAAACACAATGGACCAACACCAGCAGATGACATGGCACCCCATACCATCACTGACTGTGGAAACTTTACACTGGACCTCAAGCAACGTGGATTCTGTGCCTCTCCTCTCTTCCTCCAGACTCTGGGACCTTGATTTCCAAAGGAAATGCAAAATTTACTTTCATCAGAGAACATAATTTTGGACCACTCAGCAGCAGTTTTGTCTTTAGCCCAGGCGAGACGCTTCTGACGCTGTCTCTTGTTCAAGAGTGGCTTGACACAAGGAATGTGACAGCTGAAACCCATGTCTTGCATACGTCTGTGCGTGGTGGTTCTTGAAGCACTGACTCCAGCTGCAGTCCACTCTTTGTGAATCTCCCCGACAGTTTTGAATGGGTTTTGTGTCACAATCCTCTCCAGGGTGCGGTTATCCCTATTGCTTGTACAATTTTTTCTACCACATCTTGTCCTTCCCTTTCGCCTCTCTATTAATGTGCTTGGACACAGAGCTCTGTGAACAGCCAGCCTCTTTAGCAATGACCTTTTGTGTCTTGCCCTCCTTGTGCAAGGTGTCAATGGTCGTCTTTTGGACAACTGTCAAGTCACCAGTCTTCCCCATGATTGTGTAGCCTACAGAACTAGACTGAGAGACCATTTAAAGGCTGTTGCAGGTGTTTTGAGTTAATTAGCTGATTAGAGTGTGGCACCAGGTGTCTTCAATATTGAACCTTTTCACAATATTCTAATTTTCCGAGATACTGAATTTGGGACTTTCATTAGTTGTCAATTATAATCATCAAAATTAAAAGAAATAAACATTTGAAATACATCAGTCTGTCTGTAATGAATGAATCTAATATACAAGTTTCACTTTTTGAATGGAATTACTGAAATAAATCAACTTTGTCATGATATTCTAATTTTATGACCGGCACCTGTATATCAGCAAATGTATACAATGTTACCTTATTCCCGGATTATTTGTAACATTATCATTATTATCAAAACATAAAATGCATAAAAAACTGGCAACAGTCACTGTCTAAAGAACTAGAAACACAAATTTCCTCTATTTCTTAAGCCTTTATGTGTGACTGCATGAACAAGTTTAACAAGGGTACCTGTAATACTCCACTTTAACATATTATGTAAGCACACATAGTAAAAAGAGTTTGGAATAGTGGTTCAGTTTTACTGTCATCTTGTTCTGCTGTACTGCAGTATGCGGTTGGAATAGTATTACTATATTTACTATATTCTTAATATGGAACACTTATTTATAATTGTCCCTACACTAGTAATTAGTAATTCATGTTACTCTCAAGCCCTTTTTGGATGGGACTATTTTTACTCTAGAACAGGGGTGTCAAACTCCAGGCCTGGAGGGCCGCAGTGGCTGCAGATTTTCATTCTAACCATCTTCTTCATTAGTGACCAGTTTTCACTACTAATTAACTCCTTTACCCTTTATTTTAATAGCCCTGTTTTTAAGGATTCAGTCCTCTGAATTGAGTTGTTTCTTCAAGAAATGGCAGCCAAACAGAAACAGCTGAGCAGTTAAACTGGGATTTCAAACTCCAACCAATTTCACTCCAACAAATATATTATTGAGAAGCTGATTCTTGCTGTTAATAAAGCCTGCTATTTAATTCTGTGGCCTGTTGCTGCTCTCATTCTGCCACAGCAGGCATTTCCAAAACTGTTGATTTTCTGTTTGTCAAAATGTTTTGGTGACCTGAGAGATCAACCTTACCAAGACCTTCACCTTTCTTTATTTTCAGATATTGTGTGATGGGCACAGGTGAGCTGGTCATGTGGAGGGCTCGTTCTGTGTCTCGTTATTGTTTAGCTGCTAATTAAAAAAAGAGGCAACTAAGGGGCCTGAGTCAAGTTAATTAAAACTAAAGCAAAAGAAGTTAATTAGCAGCAAAAACTGGTCACTAATGAAGAAGATGGTTAGAATGAAAACCTGCAGCTACCACAGCCCTCCAGACCTGGAGTTCGACACCCGTGCTCTAGAAGGTGCGATAAAGTAAGAAATTACTGGAGGACATCTGTCATTTTTAAACTCTATTTGGACAGTATTTACTTTTATACCAGGAGGTGGTGTAAAATAAGTGACTTACCAGCAGTTCTTCACTCTGTACAGGTATTTCCCATTTCCCTTTAGTTAAATGTATGTGTACCATCAGTTCAGACCACAATAGCAAAATTTATTTTTAAGGACAATATATCTGTTTGCACCTCTCTGGGGGACAGCCTGGCACCCACCCAATTTTCTAAATTGTGAACATCAGCATACTTGCAGACCTCCAAGGGGATATAACACTACCAACCACCTATTATTCAGCATGCATAAGAAGGAGTACACTGACAGCTCTTTTTTCCCCATTTCAAGCACTGGGTAATGTAATTATTACAGGAGGACCTCTAACGTTAGTCCCATTTGAAAAGTTCAAATGATAGAATTTTACTGACATGTTGAGTCACATGAGACTAGTTTAATCTGTTTTTTAAATTTAAAAAAAAAAAAACTTTTTACAGAAGGTAAATATCCCTGTAATTTTACTGAGATGTGAACGCGCAGTGCATGAAAGTTACATGAGTGATTTCAACAGGACTAAAATTGCTGAGGTCCTATGGTAAAACTGACTTTACACCACCTCCTGCTATAAAACTAATCCTGCCTGGAAAGGGCTTAAATACACTATATTGGCACTGAATGGTCCTATACCACTGTGTCTGGAAGCAAATGTGTTCCATTGCACTGTAAGTTATAATGACATTATATTGAATTGAAACTGAAATTATTTTAGCTTTAATGTTGACAAAGGAAAATATAACTTTGGTGAAATAAGCATGACAGTGCTATGTATTTCAGGTAGTTCGACATCTGAAATGAAATGCTTGCTTGGCATGCTGTATTACTTAATTTTATTTGATTAAACAATGTAGTCTTTGACTTCTTGCAAACCAAAAAGACCTGGCCATCTAAAGCATTCTGACAGAAAGAGATAATGTCACGAAAATGCGTTACAGAGAGATACAGTACATATCATTTTAGTTAGGTTAGGTAGGGCATGTACATATGTACAGTTTTGTGTAGTTTTTCCATTTGTAATTCTGCAATTCGAAAGTTTATTTAATAAACCATTCAATTTTGCATATTTTTGGTTCAGTCGTAGTTTTTATAGGTTATGGATGGTGGCAATTAGTGTTCAGTGGCATGAGGCAAAAAAAGTACTATATATGGTTTTGTACTAAATTAGAAGTGATTTATGCAGTTTAATTTTATTGAACTTTAAAGCCTACTAAACCACTAGTGAAAAAAAATTATTTTTATTCTATTAATATTTATTTTTTGAGCTTAATTAATTTAATTATTGGGTTGCTTGGGGCCAGAGAATATCCTGGCAGTATTGGATATCCACATGCCCACACCAAGACTAATTCACACTTCAGTTTCTTAGTTGAAGAAATAAGTAAACCCATGAAGGCACATATGTATACTCCAGAGTCTGAGGTGAGATTGTAACCCAGTTCTTTGGAAATACGAAGCACTATTAAATTCAGTACCATGTTTATCCCCAATACATATTAAACAACAACATCTGTGTATTTAGTCTGTCTCTATGAAAAGCTAGCAATTAAAATATAAATCTAACAGATGCAGGTAAAGCAAAGTAAAAATAAGAGGATGATTTCAATTTTTCTCCAGCTGCTCACCTGGTCTTTACTTGGAAAGAACTGCAAAAAGAAACCCGTTGCTACTCCTGCAATAATACCACCAACCACTTCCATGCTTCCTCTAAAGATATTGTACAAAGATGAACCTATAAAAATAATAAGAAATATATATGTAGAAATACTGATTATCAAATAAAGTATTATCTTTCTAATTTAACTACTAAAACCTGGACAGAGTCCAGAACTGTACCTTATCTTGTATGGTTTAAGAGAAGAATGAATCATTAAGACAGATACTTTGGCAATCATTGGTGCTTGTTTTATTTTAAAACTTGTTTCTATACTCAGTTTTGGTCCACTTTTTTATATGTATTGTTTTTGACACTAGTCTCAGTTCCTTCTTTAGAAAATCCTGTATTTATTTTTTCCACTTCTCACTTCAACCAAGACTGTTGTTATATGCAGGGAATGAATTGTGAGTTGAATACGAGATACCAATGTATCAGTCCGATCATTAAGGTTAAGGTTTTTAAATATGTTCCAAACTGCGGCGTCAGGACAGTCTTATGTTTTTCCCCTGTGTCAGCTGTTCATTGTCTTAGAATTCTTAGGATTTTTTTGCAGGTGTTTTGTTTTCTAAAAGACAGTAAGATGACAAACGATCCATAGCACTGAGAAAGCATGGCAGTCCCATCACAGTTTCTAGTACCAATATTCTCTATCATATTTTTGTGAAATACCATACAAGCTGGTATTACTTTTTCTTGATCAGATTAAAAGAACAGCTTCATCAGTTTTTTTAGGCTAGTAAATTCAGAGGTCTTGCAAAGAAGCCTGGTATTTTCTCTTCTCTAAAGCTGGGTATACAGTATCTAGTATTGTGCTCATAAGAATTGCTTATAAATGGATTTGAAAATCACTATTTTTGTTCCAGCCTCCTGGCTCACCAGTACAAAAAAGCTCCCACATATGACATACTGTTTGATTTGTCTTGATGTTTAGTTATGCATTATTTGAGTTTTTTAGGGATGCCTTCAATTTTGGCCATCTAGACTTTACTCCTTTTCACAAAACTTAAAAAAAATGTCATTTGTTATATAGACATTTTGAGTGTCATTTTATGCTATTTTGAGGTCATTAATCACCAATATGATAATTTTTTGATATGCGAGTCTTTAACAGTGGTTCCAACCCTCAAAGAGTCATTCTGAGAAGGTTAAAAATGAAAAATTTCAAACATAAGCAAGTGGGGTATTGTTTTAGGCTATTTCAAGGTCAGTAATTATGAATACGGTATTATTTTTGATCCTTTACTAGGGATCAAGCTCTCTATGGACCTCTATCAGAGCATGTAAAATTATAAAATTTAGATTACAATTGAAAATATTTAGGCATTAAACTTTTAAATTGGAGCACACATTTTAATATTTCAAATATCTGGTGGTTAAAGAAGAGTGACAAGTTGGCTTATTACCTGTGGAAAACGCCATTCCCAAGCAAGTGTTAAAGCCAGTGATGGCCAGAATGTCATCAAAACTGCCAGCTGCCATTAAAAGTGTTGGGACACCTTGTTCAACACCATAGCCATCCTTCTGGAGAATTAGCATGGAAGGAACTACAACAGCGGGAGACACAGCACCTAAAACAAACCTGGAAAAATGCAATATAGTAAATGTAACATTTTGTTTTCAAATTTATAAGTCTTAATATAGTCCACTATTTTATATTATTACAAGGCTTTTACTTATTATGTCAATGCCAAAATAAAGAGAAAACTTTAAGAGATATTTTAATGCTATTCACATTACTAAAAATACACACAAACAAAACCTAACAAAACAAAGGAACAAAAAACAACCACCGAAAGGAATATTTCTACAAACTGTAAAACAAACAATGAGATTAGGAAACACTAAATACATCCGATAAGAAAATGTCTTCAGTTGAGTGTCAGGTAATTGCATTTGTTGTGCCAATAACAGTAATAGGAGGTACAGTCAGACTTAAACAGCATGTAAGCCTGAGGCCAAATGTTTAGAAATGAGCAAGTCTGGAGGTTTGGTATTACCTCTAAATTGTATTTTAACATTTTTATTCTAACTTCTTACTCTATAAAAAAATGGTTAGATGTTTAATGTATTTGACATAATATTTTAAATAGTAAAACAATATTATAGTACATTTTTATATGTCAGTGTTATGAACTAGAGAGTTCCTAAGCATGAAAGTCCCAATAATTACTCACAATGCTCACTAAATGGGGAATAACTGTCAAAACCGAGCTAGTCGCACAAAGGGCGATGAATAATTTTTACCAGTAGAGAAGGCAATAATAAATAAACAATCCCAACAGCCATAGAAGTCCCAATACAAAACCAAAGAGTAGTCAAAAAAACATAGCACACAGACTCAAAACAATCTAGAAATTCACAACAACACAACACTAGAGAAACCTTCCATACCATGAGGACATTCACAATGAACTGCAAGGGACTGTAAAAGTTGCTTAGACATAACAAAACTAAAGATTAAACAATGTTAACAGAAACAATGAACAAAATCAACATAAAAGAAATCTTAGAACCCTAGCAGGGAAAGTGCTCCCCTCAGTAATATCACAAGACCAAACTGGATTTATTAGGGGCCGACACTTATCTTCAAATCTTCGACGCCTGTTTAATGTAATATACTCACCAACTAAATCAAACACCCCAGAAATATTATTATCATTGGATGCAGAAAAAGCATTCGACATGATTGAATGGAAATACCTTTTTACTATTTTGGAGAAGTTTGGGTTTGGCCCGAACATTTGTGCATGGATTAAATTACTGTATACTAACCCAGAAGCTTCAGTTTGCATCAATAACATTTGCTCAGACTACTTTAAACTAGAACGTGGCACAAGACAAGGATGCCCTTTGTCACCACTGCTGTTTGCAATTGCCATTGAACCACTGGCAATACATTGTCGAAATACTGATCAGATAAAGGGGATTAGCAGAGAAGGACTGGAACAGAAAATCTCATTATATGCAGATGACATGGTACTGTATATATCGGACCCAGAAAATTCTGTGCCTGCAGTCTTAGCAGCACTCACAGAATTTCAAAAGCTCTCTGGTCTCAGAATTAATCTGAATAAAAGTGTACTCTTTCCGTGAATTCGCAAGCATATAATATTAGATTAGACACCCTTCCTTTTATCATTGCAGAACAGTTTAAATACCTCGGGGTAAACATCACAAGTAAACATAAAGGTCTATATCAACAAAATTTCGTCGTCTGCATGGAAAAAATTAAACAAGACTTGCATAGATGGTCAACCCTTCATCTCACACTAGCTGGAAGAATTAACACTGTTAAGATGAATATTCTTCCTAAGCTCCTTTTTATTTCAAAACATACCAATATACATTAATAAATCGTTCTTTAAGCAATTAGATTCAACAATAACCTCATTTATTTGGAATTCTAAACATCCACGCATCAAAAGAGCGACACTACAAAGACAAAAGGCAGAAGGCGGATGGCTCTACCTAACTTCCAGTTTTATTACTGGGGCAAATATACAGTCGATAAGAACCTGGACACAAATAGAAGAACATATACAGGCATGGACCGCAATAGAAGTAAAATCCTGCAGTACTTCTTTGTATTCCTTGCTTTGTGCTCCAATAAACACACGCTATCGGCAATACACTAATAACCCAATTGTGCTCCACTCACTTAGAATCTGGAACCAATGTAGAAAGCATTTTAAGACGGAGAAGCTTCTTTCTGTGGCACCCTGCAAAAGAACCACCTCTTTCAACCCTCACAAACATATGCAGTTTTTAATATCTGGAAAAATTTGGAATTAACTTGCTTAGAGATCTTTATATAGACAACGCCTTTGCATCCTATGAACAATTACATTCCAAATTTAACATTCCAGCTACAAATTTCTTTCACTATCTTCAAATCAGGAACTTTGTTAAACAGAACCTTCCAGATTTTCCTCATCTTGCACCCTCATCCACGCTGGAAAAATTATTGCTCAATTTCAAGGAGTTAGACTCCATCTCTACAATATATAAAATCCTTTTACAATCCCTTCCTTTCAAAGATCCAAGAGGACACTGGGAAAATGACCTCTCAATTAATATATCAGAAAAGGAGTGGAAAGTAGCAATGCAGAGAATTCACTCAAGCTCCATATGCGCAAAGCATACAATTATACAACTCAAAATTATATATCGAGCACATCTGTCTCGACTAAAACTCTCCAAAATGTTTCCAGGGCATGATCCAACCTGCGAACGTTGCAACCAAGCCCCAGCCTCACTAGGTCACATGTTCTGGGCCTGCTCCAAATTAACATTATTCTGGACAAAAATTTTAATTACCTCTCAGACAGTCTTGGACTCACAATCCCTCCTAACCCATTAACAGCTGTGTTTGGGGTTCTTCCAGAGGGTCTTAAAGTGGAGAAAGACAAACAAATTGTGATTGCATTCACTACACTGTTGGCACGCAGACTTATTCTGATAAACTGGAAGAACCCAAACTCTCCTCTTAAGTCAGTGGTAAACTGATGTGTTATATTATTTAAAATTGGAAAAAATCAAATACTCAGTTAGAGGATCTGTGCAGACTTTTTTCAAAACATGGCAGGATCTAATCAGTAATATTTTGAAATGATTTTATAAAGCACAGAGAATTTGTTGATTTAGGTATTTTTACAAGCCTTAAATTTTACACGCTTGGCTTGCTCTCTCTCTCAAGGGTGGGGATCGATCTGTTCTTAGCATAATTCTTTTTTTTTGTAAAAACTTGATTGCTATGTATTGATTGTAATAAAATTAATAAATAAAAAAAAAAAAAAAAAAAAGAACCCTAGCAGGGAAGAAACCATGGTTGAAATGTCTCAGACAGAATGCATTTGACATATTTAGAAGGTCAATAACCACAGCTAATATCAATAGATATCTGAGAAGAAGAAAGGACAACCTCTGAGTAAATAGTTTTGTGTCTGGATACAGAGTGGAGTATAAAAATAACTCAACAACACAGTAAAAAGGCAAACAAGAACACAAAACTTAAAATGTATGGCACGTGTATGTGGATTTCACTTTCACCAAACAACAAAACTCTTCATTGGGAAGAAACACTACATTTTCCTGATGGCTACAAGTCTCTGACTTAAAGTTTAAAGCCAAACAATATCTACATACTTCTGTCATATCACCTATGTCCATATATTCGATCTCTTTTCGCTTTTACCTTTTCGTCAATATCGCATTGAATTTTGATTCCGTGTTTGGAATTACATCGTGACAACACAACTTAGAACTGCCCGTGAGTGAATATCGTTTCTTTCTCTCTACAAGAAATTTGTCTGACAATAGCATTCATTCACACATATGAAATGATTGAATCGTGTGCTTGGTTATGTGGGCAGGACTTTCCCAAATCTCTTTGCATAAGCTCTGTCACAGGGTTTGAAATTTTCTCTCACAGGATTTCACTTTCACCAAACAACAAATCTATTAATTCTCACAGATAGGCCTCTTCATTAGGAAGAAACACTACTTTTCCCTGATGGCAACACAAATTAGATGATCTACAAGTCTCTGACTTAAAGTTTGAATCTAAACAATATATTCAATTTCTTTTCGCTGTTCCGTTATTTCACCAAGTAATAATTTCCGTTTGTTTGCGCTAATGTGATCTTTACTATCATTTGTTTGAGACTTTTGAAATTTCGTACTTCCATTATATGTAACCTGCTCTGCATGTGTACCATGCCAAAGTTTCTGAATTCTTTACGACGTTCTACTTTGTCATCTACTTTTTGTCTTTTATTTCTGGCCTCAGGCGTGGTGAAATCTCTTGGCACAAAGTCTCATCTCCCGGGATGTGAAAGTGTCTCTCTGAGAAAATCACGTCTTGTCTCCATCCAAGATTTTTTTTTTTATAATAGAGAGAAATATTTATAAATAATTTTATTACATACTATTTGTAAAATGTAAACTGATTTTTAAAACATAGAGAAATATAATTTATTGATTGAAATGTTACTGTTAAAATACAGGACAATGCCATGGCTAGTGCTGCTGCCTCATGGATTCTGCATCCTGCTTTCAAATCATATTCTTGGCTATTGTCAATGTGGAGTCTGTACTTTCTCTCTGTGTTTATGGAGGTTTACCTCCCACACCCCCAAATAAAATACATATTATCTTTACTGGTCATTCCAAACTGGCCATATATACAGTATGTGGGGGTGTTAGCCCTGCAAAGGACTGGAAATATGTCCAGAGGTCTTTTCTACCTTGCTTTCAGTTCTGCTCCTGCAACCCGCAACCTAGAATTGGATTAAGTGGGTTTGAGAATGTGATGTATTATTTTATGTTGAAATACTGTAGGCTTTGCATTTAATATAGGTTTTTGACCAAATGTAATGTAGTTAAATATCATGCTTTAAAATAAACTGTGATATTAATTCATTGGCCATTTTTAACTTGTGTGTTTATTAGAGGCTTATTTAGTGATAAGTACTTTACATTCAGGGTACTGTGTGGAAATTACAGGTTATCCTTTTTATTTTTTCTTCAGTTTTCTCTATAGGTTAACAAATTACTTCAGATTGGTGTACTGTGGATGTTCAGTATACAATTATGCCCTGTTGTAACAGACTTGCATCCCATCTATAACTGGTTCTTGCTTTAATGCTCCCCTTCCTTTCAGTTTAAACATCATGGTAGGCTTCTAATTGGTGAAGATTATGAAACACTGATCTTGTATTAAAGTGCATTAAAAAGGATGGTTTATTGGCATCATATAAAGTGCTGACTGTACAGACACTGATTTATTGTATAAAAGTAATTTGTATATTACAACAGATTTTAGTCTTTTAAGATGCTGCAATGTACAGCAACATATGTAAAAGTCAGACAGAAGAGGAAATAAGACCAGATTTCCTCTTAAAAATAGGTTAAAAACATATATCATGTCAAATTTATGTCTCAGTATGCTTATTAATGAACTGGTGTTCTTTTCAGTGTAGTTTTTGTTTCTTTAATAATACAAACACCTCGTGTAAGAGAAATCATGTACACAATGCTACTTTCTTTCAACAGAAACATATGAATTTAGTTTGGGCAATTTTAACCAGTGTTCACTAAACAAAACACTTCGTCATTTTTATCAGTATGTCACTGCTCTAATTGTCACAGCAGAGTGCTATTATTTGCTAATTGCTAATTCTCACTGACATCTAAAACATTATTTAGACCTTATTTTAGGGGTTTCAAAAGTCAAGGAATTTTGTGGTTATATCTGTTTTGTTGCTGGATACATTTTCAGCAATGTTCAAAATAAATAGCCTTTTCCCACAACATAATTTTGTTTTTCTTAAGGGCACTGCCATTTAATGTGCATTAGTGGATGGCTGCTATGCCAATACTAGGCAAGGTGACCCCGAAATGTATGGCATATAACATATCTGTATCAAGCGTATAAAAGTCGTGGTGTACACTTCCTGGTTGACCTTGAATAGACTTAGCCAAAACCTCAAAACTTGAATTCCTTTGTTGTTTTCTAAATACATGTCCTGTGCAGTCAGCACAAATGCTTCATCTGTGCTACAGACACATCAAAGGAGCTTAGAGACAAACCTCTGCAGGGTTCATCAGATCATAACTGCACTTACCTCATTCCTGAATATAAAACAGTCTTCAAAACAGAATAGCTAGTCATTAAACAAATCGAAGTCTGGGTTTAGAGGCTGTTTTGAATGCAATGAGTGGACCACATTTAAAAAATCCTTTGCTGTTATTAAAAAACACCATAAGCAGTTACATACAATTTTGGGAGGATTACCGTCACAGTTAAACCAGTCAACAAAAGATGTTGATTGTTATTCAAAGTAAAAGCAATACTTTTGTGGAACTGGCAGGGGGTAAAAGTGTTTATCAATTGGCTCAAATATTCAATGAATTCTTTTTAAGGCCTAAGAAACAGGACTTTGATTCAGATATCATTCAGCAAAAGACTAGAAATGGGACAGGAGCTGGGAGTCATTTATTGTTTATTTAAAATGGTGTCAAGCAGTAATCCTTCAAAAAAAACTAAAAATCAAAAAAAATTTTAGACCAGACACAGTAAGTGAGTGCCTGCTTCAGTCCAGTAATCCAGTTAATTAAGGTAAAGAAACCAAAAGGCCAAAGCTAAAAATAATTTATTATGCATTTGAAATCAAGATTTCTTGTTGTAAAAATGGTCTTGAGCACTTGAGCAGTGTCAATGATATTCCAGTCAAGATGGGTATTAGTTACTAATTATAAAACTAACTATGACTGGACAATACAACACATTCAATTCTTGATACTTATAAAAAGGAAAGCATTCAAAGTAGGTATCACAGAACACAATTGCAATGCTGTCAGAAAAATCGGGAGTGGTCTCCTCTAGACTTTCTCTTATACTCAGATACGGGGATGGACATTTGAGGGGTAAAGCACAAGACAATGATTGTACTTTTATACTAGCAAAATACCCGAGCTTCGCAGCGGAGATGCAGTGTGTTAAAGAAGTTATGAAAAAGAAATTGAAACATTTTAAAAATAACGTAACATGATTGTCAATGTAATTGTTTTGTCACTGTTATGAGTGTTGCTGTCACCAAGGATTTGATTATCATTATTTCATTCAATCAGGTTTGTATTTGGAGGACGTGTTGTTTTCAAGTTACATTCCGTGTTTGTCAACCGTTGTAAAGATAACAGGTTTCATTCATCGAAGTGTTCACTACACAAATCGCTACTCCTGAATGTAAGATGTTTAACAGGCATTCCCGGTATTAACTTGTGGATTTGCCTGTGAATGTTTAGCGGCAGCGTCTCTATGAACTTGTGGAATTGCCTGCGAGTATTTAGCGGCAGCGTCTCTATTAAGTTGTGGATTTGCCTGTGAGTATTTAGCGACAGCGTCCCTATGAACTTGTGGATTTGCCTGCGAGTATTTAGCGACAGCGTGTCTATTAACTTGTGGATTTTTCTGTGAGTATTTGGCGGCAGCGTCACAAAGTTGTTTCCATCTAGCTGAATCAGAAAATGTACCACAACGTCTGACATGCCTCCTTTTTACTGTTTTCTCACAGCTTGGATTGCTGCTGTCATAATCGTTTGAGTTTCATGGTTTGTTTAAATTACGTTAGTATTTGGAGGACTTGTGCTGAAGTGACATTCGGCATCTGTCAAGCGTTGTAAGCATACAACAGGCTTCATTGATAACTTCACATCCAGCTTTTGAGAGTTTAAACATTCATAAACATCCAAGTGTCGGCATTGGCGATTCTCCAAAGGTGTAAAATATTTGGCCATTTCGGTACACTTGAAAGCGACAACCGAACAATTCAGCGGCAGCCATGAACTCACATGCGGAAGCATAGGTGAAGGGCTTAAGCATTTCACTCTTATAGTGCTCCTGTGTAGTATAATTATCTCCTGTACCGTCATCAGTCCACACCTTGAACCTGTCCCAGTCATTCAATACATAAGACACAATGTTCCTCCGGATATCAAGATTGAGCCTGATATGGCCATGCAATACGTAACACAGGGAATGCAAAAGGCTGGCGGCATCTCTGGGCATGGAACCACTCGGTAAGTGACAGTTCTTTGATCAATGCTAATCACCTCGATAGACATGTTAATGGGGGTACGGTTGGAACGGAAAAAGAAATGGGTACCTGAACAATGTAAACTAAGTCTACAATACCTACACAATAACTATAAGTGTAATAATGGAACAATAAAACAGCAGAGAAGCCGTGGATTAAATAAAAAGGCTGCAGTTATCAGCAAGGAGACATGAATACTGTGGCGAAGCAAGGAAGAGAATGAAGAGACCGGAGCGACGGACGACCTTATATGGGCAGGCAGCCAATTACGTGGGAGGCGTGGGGATGGGGGACGCAACTCCGCCTCACACGGCGACCGAGCTGCAGGCTATGGACATATATATGTACGTAAGTAGGATTCAGTTATGACCGTTACACGTAGAATTTCGAAATGAAACCTGTTTAACTTTTGTAAGCAACCTGTAAGGAATGAGCCAGCCAAATTTCAGCCTTCTACCTACACGGGAAGTTGGAGAATTAGTGATGAGTGAGTCAGTGAGGGCTTTGCCTTTTATTAGTATAGATTATGCACATTAAAGAACCATCAACAACAACCCCATTCATATTAATAATATATTGAACAATTATTATAAAAGTAAAGTTGAATAAATCCGATCAGCAGCTGCATGAAAAAAGGTACCACTTCTGGTTAATGGAAATAGCCGAAAAGTTGACAGAAATCTACGTTTAGTACCTAATACTTGTACACAAAATTTGGTTGACCCAAGTGAAAGTGTACTCAAGTTATCATGTTTACATACCCCCACACAGACAAAATTCCAAAAATGGTATTTTCAGACTCAGGGAGGTCTAAAATATCAAGATTCATCAAAATCTCAAAATAGAATTTTTAGAAGGTTCTAATACTTTCCCTATACTTCATATACGAGAAAGTGAGGGAGGTCTAAAACGTCGAGATTCATCAAAATCTCAATATCAAATCTTTGGACGATTACAGTACAATACTTTCCTTATACTTTGTATACGAGAAAGTAAAAAGAAGGAGGCTATTTTGCCAGTGTACATGTAGACTTTCAAAAGGCAGATACGTACTAATTTCTACCTTGAATTTTTTTAGACCTTGCTCTGATGATGTCTTTTGTTAAACATTGGGTGTGTCTTTATCAAAGATATAGTATACATACAAAATATCGTTTCAAATTGTTTATTTTTGTATTACACATAAAAGGTTACACAACCAAAGACAGACAGTGGCTAATATTTTAGGAGTGCAATTTATAATTGTGAATGTCACAGAATTGTATTCAATAATATTCTTTTGCTCTTCTGTGCTTAGCAAATGGCAAAAGTAATATATATAAAGGATATGTAGGAAAAGCAATTTTAAGTATTTTAAGTATTAAGTATTTAAGTATTTTCAAAAACATATACTCCAACATAATACAATATACTCTTACCCTAGGATAAATCCCCAAATCCAAGGAATCTGCAAAAGAAAGTGACTCAAAACAGCCACAGAACATGCCTCTGTTAAACACGGGCCAAATGCAAGCCTTACACACACGGCCTTCAGTTTTCGAAGAGCCTATGGAATGAAAATTGTAAATAAATGATTAGGAACAATTAAGTAACATTAGAAGCAAGTGCACCTATAAACTGTAATATATGTAGTATATTTAAAAAATGGACAGTAACATTTTTTATTCAGAGGCTGCAGATGCCTTAAGTCCCAAAGTACAAAATGTAATAACCAAGAGCAGAGAAGTAACATGCTCATGCAGTAGAATTGTCTGCAACTACAAGAAGCTAAAGGTGATCCCTGATCATGGAAGTCTAATATAATCAGAAATCACTGCTCAATGTCAGGAAAATAAAGTTAGGATACGGAAAAAAGTGACCTCACTGACATGGAAAACCAACAGCCAAAAAATAAAGATAAAGTCAGTAAAAGAAAAGGGGAGGTTAGACAGTAACAGGGTGTGAAAGATGGAAGACATCTTTAATCTGTAATCAATCAATGCCCTGTTTGTGAATGTGAAAAAAAGTGTTTATAATGTTACAGGCTAAACTTGAATATTATTTAAACCTTTTAAAATCCTCAAAATTTTCTCTTTATTTCAAATTATGTTTTTTTTTTAAATGCTGTATTATTTTTCTTCGCTCTTCCTTTATGGTATTATATTTGTTCTTTTAAAATTCTTATATAACTTTTCTATTTTAGAAGTTTTTTGTGCACATTAAGGAGTGAAGTCAACAATGTTTCAGTTAGTAAATTCATTAAAAACATGATGAATACATATAAGGTATAACTAATAACATAAATAACCTTCTGAAACAATAACCAATTGAGGATTGTGGTGGACCAAAGCCAGAAGAGGGTGACAGATCATATTAGATCAATATTAATATTACTGACTAATAGAATAAAATTTTCTGCATAAATATTGGGGAGTCCTATGATTTTTCACAGCAAATTCTTAAATTGTGTGTTCATCATTCAATTATTGGCTTCTGAGATTTAATAAAATTCAATGCCATAGACGTGAAATGCATATGATAACAATAGATCAATGTATGTGATAATTCCTTTATGTTCTCTGAAAATTTTGATCATACTCTAAGTCTGTGCTTCTTCCACTTTTTCTACATGGACATAAAATCTGTAGCTTTCTTATCGACCTCTATTTGCAAACAATGTTTAGGCATTTAACAGCTGCTACACTTATTTGATTTTATCACATTAATACCTGATGAAAGCTGAGCTTGAAACCTAAAAATTTCTTATCCCAATGTACATTTCTGAAAATCTACTTTATAATATATTTTGGCATGTTTAAAAGATGACAGTCTTATATAAAGAACATTCACAGTATAAATAATTTTACTGAAAAACAAACAGCATGATGACATTCCTGAAGCTCCTAGATTTATACAGAAATTGCCATTGTACCTTTGCATCAAGTCCAAGTCCAGCTCTTGTCAAAATAACTGCAAGAGCAATGCTCCTTAGAGAGGAAGACCACTTCTGACTTATATTAACAGCTGTATTGACAACTGGAACATTATGAAGAACAAATCCTGCTAGCAGCATTCCTGAATCAAATACATAAAAAATTAGTATACAAGAAAACTACACAGCTATATTTAAATAATTGTACTATGCATACAGTATTCATTATTATTTTAAAGAAGACTGTAATAGCTCCATTGCCTTGAAATAACTATGTTAAGAGTTATTATTCTTTAATTAGAAACCATGTTTATTGAATTCAATTAACTGAAGCAATAAATTTGCCTGCATACCCTAAAAATATATGACTTGTAGATACGTATTAAGATGTTTTATGAAATTCCCTCACTTACTGAATACTTAAAAATGATAAAATTAGAGGAAAGTGGCTCCAAAAAGAGCACCTGGATATCTGGAATCACAGAAAGAGTTGAAAAGTGACATATTTGTGAAGGGGCTCTACTGATTGGAGTCAATTCCCCGAGAAGAGAGGCTGAGCAGAAAAAAAAAACAATTTCTAAAGACAGATGCCCCAGTAGATACAGTTAGGGTTCATACAGTTTAATAGGAAAACTTATATATGCAAAACTGAATTACCAAACTGGCCAAGTGATATACTCTGGAGTCTTAAAGAAATCTTCTGGTTCAAGTGCAGTGACATCATGACTGCTTAAAAGATCTCAAAGGGGAACAGCATGAGGACTTCTATTATTGCACCTATGAGCTTTAATTGGCAGGTAAGTGAGTAAACAAACTGAAGAAAAACAAAAGTTTACTTATCTAAGTTGTTATAACTACCAAGGAATATATCATATGAATATATGATAACAGTTAAGCAGGAAGAACATTGTTGAAGGGTCATAGCTTAATCATAAACTAAATAGCTGTGCTGCATTTTATGTTGTTTCTGTAAAAATAACTATGAATGTTACGATCTTAAAATGTATTGGTGTCACCATCTGCCATTTTATGGTATCTAAATAGTCTCCTAAGCCTTAAGACATTACAGCACTGGAAAATCTTTCCAAATTCCAGGCTAATTCAATATAGGCAATGTTTTAACAAATAAGATAAAGTTTAATCAACTGTAAATATTTGAAATAATACATCAAATTATAGACATCATCGCATGCAAAGTTTGCTCCCATTTATTCTTTAATAAATGTATTTCTATACCTTACAAGAAACTAGCAAAATGAAAATGGTTCAAAATTATCAGGACTTATAACTTTTTAATTGCAATTTGTTCTTTTCAGGTAATCTATACTAATAAAAGGCAAAGCCCTCACTCACTCACTCACTCACTCACTCACTCACTCACTCACTCACTCACTCACTAATTCTCCAACTTCCCGTGTGGGTGGAAGGCTGAAATTTGGCAGGTTCATTCCTTACAGCTTCCTTACAAAAGTTGGGCAGGTTTTATATCGAAATTCTACGCGTAATGGTCATAACTGGAAGCTGTTTTTCTCCATTTACTGTAATGGAGATGAGCTTGAACGCCGTGGGGGCGGAGTTTCGTGTGACATCATCACGCCTCCCATGTAATCACGCAGTACGTAGAAAATCAGGAAGACTTGCAAAAAGCGCTGAAGAAAACATGCATTATATAATTGAGAAGGCAGCGAAACAATAAGAAGCGAGCGAGTGACATATACAACTATATTGATGAGTTCTGCTACTTCGGAAACAAAGCACGATGTAAACCTACACTTTAAATTAAGTTCATAGACAAGCTGCCGCTGGCGTTTGTAATTTAGTGCCTGCCCATATAAAGGCCGTCCGTCAGCGGCAATCCAATAGCAAACTCCCACTAAATATTCACGGGTTAAGGACTGTGCTTATGCAGAGGAAGATGAGATGGTCAGGGTGGTGTTTGACACAAACTCAGCGAAACTGCGAGAGAAAGTTTTAAGTGTCAGGACTAAGGTAACATTAAATACAGCCATGGACATAGCACGAGATGGCACCAGCACAGCTGGGAACCTTCGATGCATGTACACCGAGCGGCTCACGTGAACTGGCGAGTGCACAGATAAAAGGCAACAGTTCCAAAGAGCGTTGAACAAAAACCGAATTACACAATTGAAAAGGCAGCAAAAAATATGAAGCGTCTGATACATACAGGCATATTCATAAATGCTGCTACTGTGGAAACAAAGCACACGGTGGAAAAAGTCAATGTCCCGCTAAAGGAAGACAGTGTAAAAAACCCGTGCATGCAGTGTGTCAGGTCTCGGATAAAGAAGAAGACGAGCTGTTTATTGATGCAGTAAGAAACGAATCGATGAATGAAACCTGTCATCTTTACAACGATTGACAAACACGGAATGTAACTTGAACACAACACATCCTACAAATACGAACCTGATTGAAAGAAATAATGATAATCAAATCCTTGATGACAGCAACACTCACAAAACAAATACTGTATATTGACAGTCATGTTACGTTATTTTTAAAATGTTCCCTTTTCTTTTTCATAACTTCAACTTCTCCACTGCGATATGCGGGTATATATTTAAATGTATATATAAATCCCGATCTACAGTACATACTCTCGCATAGACAAGTCACACGCTGTGGCGCAATTGTAGAGTCTTCGCCTCTAATGCGGACATTCGAGGTTCGATTCGAGAGGGATGCACTGAGTATGTACGCGCTATCCGATTCATTTTACCTTCGATCTTCTTGGTTTGGGACGTATGAAAAATATTCGGTTAACGCAGAATCATGTTACGTTATTTTTAAAATGTTTCCCTTTATTAGCACAAGCACAGCTGAGAAGCTTCGATGCATGTCCTCCATAACGCGTTAAAAAAATAACGCATTTAATCACACTTTCAATTCCAAGCAAACGGGAACTTTTGTCAATGCATGATTTCCTGGTACATCCATTACACTGATGCACACATCACAGCTACAAAAATGTTAAGAGTCCTACGTTCCTACGACTGATCATTTCGACTTCCCGAGCGAAGCCTTGATAAAAGCATGGTTTTGTGCACACTGAAAAGCAAGCAAAATTAGATGCATTACAGAAAGCAGACTTTGTGGCTCTTACTGGGGATCATTGGACTTCCGTGACCGTTAGTAATTCTAATTACATCTAATTACAAAATGTTCAATGATCACACTGTTTTAGCCTAATGTACAAAATAATTTTGGCTAAGGTTACTCAGAGTTTAAAGATTAAGTTGGTCAAATTACCTTTTATGTTTCTGACTTATTTTTTTAAGAAGAAAAACTGTACTTTATGTTGAAATTTTGGTTATTATTATTTAAAGACAATACTATTCTGAAAATCTACTTAAAGTACTTAAACTACCACTTTATTTTTAAGTCTGCCCAATTTTAACCAGGGATGATATTTTTGTTTCTGTTTTGAATTCAAATGCAGTTTAAAGGCTTTTTTTTCAGAAATTAAAACAGCTTCAGTTTACAATATTCATGTCCATGTCTATTATTTGATTCTGTAAGCCCACTAAAACACTTTTAAATTTAAAAAAAAAAAACATTTGCGATTTGGGGCAAATTTACGTGTGCGATTACATACGATTAATCCTCTAATTAATTGGATTAATTTTTTTAATCGAGTCCCACCCCTAATATATATATATGTGGATATATATATGTAGATTTGTATATATATGTGTATATACAGTATATATGTAGATATGTATATGTGTATATACAGTATGTATATATGTGTGTGTGTATATATACAGTATGTATATATATGTATGTGTGTATGTGTATATATATATATATATATATATAACTGTGTATATATATGTGTATAGATGTATATATATATATATATATATATTTATATATATATATGTTTGTATATGTGTCAGTGTGTGTGTGTATATATATATATATATGCCAGCAACACTCATGACAATGACAAAACAATTACATTGTCAATCATGTTACGTTATTATTAAAATGTTTCCTTTTCTTTTTACTTCTCCGCTGCCAATCACAGGTATTTTGCTATATATATATATATATATATATATATATATATATATATATATATATATATATATATATATATAGATATATATAAATATATATAAATATATATATATATATATAAATAGATAGATATGACAACAACACTCAATATCAATGACAAAACAATTACATTAACAATCATCTTACGTTATTTTTAAAATGTTTGCTTTTCTTTTTCATAACTTCTTTAACACACTACTTCTCCGCTGCGAAGCGCGGGTATTTTGCTAGTTATTACATAAATCTGACATAGACTCAACTGAACCCAACATTTTAGAATAAATAATAACATTTAAGTTACTAAAACAGGAGAAATATTTTTGTCCTACAACAATGCAATGGATTTTTTGTTAAAATATACTTTATTTACATGCACAGAATATACATACATACATACATGCATACATATACACAGACACAGATATAGGACAGACACTTTAGATTATCAAGTATCTCACACAGGCATCACAACAGTAATTCAAAACAATATCTGCCTGCCAAGCTTTGTCCTTGCTGAACAATATGCTGCCTAGTAGGAAAACGTTGCTTATTGGCCACTCTGATATAAGCCCCAAGTCTTTCTGTCTCTTCCTCTTAAGTGCAATGAGCTACCAAAGGAGGAGTTGGCTTTTATCCTTTTTAAGGATTGCATTGGAGTTTTTATCTTTCTACTTTAAAGGATTCTATATGTTGATGCCTCCTAGTTTGTCTAACTATTAATGCACCCTTGAAACGTCAAACAAAAAACAAAAACAAAGAGCCAAGGTCCACTTATTTCACAACTTTCAAAAAGTTAATTATACTATATATAAAACTATAAGCCCTAAATGCAGTAAAACTATAAAGTACTGTTCTGAACATCATAGTGGAGTAAAACATGCACAGTTTATTCGCTTCTTAGATTAATACGAAGATCCAACAAGCAACTCTATAACATGGGAAGCTCAATTAATAGCATGCACTGACCTCAAACTAAGATTATGGTTAAACCATAAAAAACCTACCGTAATTCTACGGGACCAGGTATGCCTATTACTACTGTAATGGTTCCCAATATATCAAGTAATATACTGAAACCATTTCTTTCCCTAATCTTGGAAGAATGGTAACTACACCACTGTGCTCTTTTACTTTCAGACATTCAGTATTTCTAGGTTTCTGTCTTGTTTTTATCTTTAAGTATGGAATAAATCGTACATAAAATTTTTGCTTAACTCAGAATATCAAACTGTTAAATATTAGATTATAAAATAAAATTTAAACAAACCATTAAGCACATACTACTAGGTACATTTTTCTGTGCATTTACGGTCTTTACAGTTTCTTTATAAAGAAATATTTTCCAGTATTTAAAAAAAAATTTACCAGTTTCCATCGGTTCTCCACTTGCTCGTGTGAAAGAGATTATTTGAAACTAACAGCTAACATTCAAGTTAGAAATTACCTTTGGAATTAAAAACCCAGGGTTCTCTATTTTTTATTTCCATTGGCTTAAACACATTAAATCCTTATTCATAGTTTATTTCTTTCGACTTCTCTAAAGACTTGCTCTAGCATAGTAAAGAGTTTCTTGAAATATGCAGAAAAGAAATGTGCACAAAGTATGTTCCACTGGACCTAATTAGGTGGGACCACTCTTAGCTTGCAATTGACAAAGCATGTGAATTGACCGAACATACTATTGGCATTTTAATGATTTATATAAAACATCTTGTTGTGACAGTGTTGAATCATTGGAACTCTTAAGTCTTTTTCATTGGGCATACCATGTTGCTCCAACTACTTGAATGTATACATTTTTCATGGTGTAAAATGTACAAACTGACATTAAATTTCACTTGCAACATACACCCACCCTGTGATGGACAGATGCCCTGTCCAGGGATTGTACCTACCTTGTGCCAGGTGCTTGCTGGGCTGGGCTCCAGATTCCCCGCAACACTGCTCTGGATAAGCAGGTTTGAAAGATTCCTACATTTTACCCAATCTATAAGGACTTTGTGGATTACAGTGTATATTTATATACTGTTTATTGTATTCTTAAAAATTACTTATGAACACTTTGAAATTGTTTTTTTTGTCTAGAACCTGCTGACTTACGAGAAAAACCCTACATGTGATATACCGTTCAATTCCCCTTGATGTTTAGTTATGTAAGATGTTGAGCTTTTTGGATTCCCCCCACCCTATTTTTTGCCCCTCTGGACCTGAAAAACCCTCATTTTTAGGCCATCGTGGACCATATTTTGTGCAGCAAAATATACCCTAATGATAAAGGGTAAACCAATTAGTCTCTTCAGCAAAAATGATCAGAAGGGCAAGGACCTGAAGTTGTGCATGCCACAGCAATTGTCTCCAGGGGTTCAGCTGCTAATGGAATATGAGGGGTCAATGTTACTCCTATTCACAAAACTTCTTAAAAAAAATTCACGTGGTAATCTCGAATATGAGAATAATTTTGATATCTGATTCTAGACTATTTCAAGGTCAATGATTATGAATATGGTGATTGTGATGATTTTTTGATCCTTCACTAGGGATTTAGCCCTCAATGGACCTCTATTAGAGAGTTAAAAATGACAAATTCTTGTTTATGATATACTTCTTCCTCATGAAGTAAATCATTACATTTCTTATGAACACCAACACATCAGGCCAATTTACGATAACTCAGAATTTTTAAATTTGTATTAAATGATCTAAAAAGATTTGTGAGCCCTGTGATTCTTCACTTCTTCATCTAATTCAGAAAAGGATACTTAAATCATAAACTCTTTGCTTCAGTTTTTAAGTTTACTTTATCTGAGCAGTTTAGTTCAAATCACTCTTATAACTTGATAATGCACTCATGACATGCTGTGTCAAAAGCTTTTTCAACACATCACGACAAATACTGTACTTTTCACTCTACTACTTAAAATGTTTTAACTTCTTCCCCATGAAACGACTTGTGTTTTACTAGTATATATACAGCATGATGGTAAAACAGGACCTTACCTGTCTAAATGCACATCCAGTTTTTGCGTTAACAAATTCCTCCTGGATAGATGCTTTTAAATCTTGTCATTTGCAAGGATTACCATTAATTTAAATGATGAGTTAAATAAACTACAGTTTGTTTTTTTTTTAGTTTTTTTTTAAACACTGCAATATTTACCAGATTTAGGTATTTTAAGAATTTACTCAGCATATACTGTTCTAAAATATAAATACAAACTCTTAATGTACAGTATAAAATAATTACTACTTTAAGCAATTTGATTAATGTGGTCTGGTTCCATTAATTTATTTCTTTTTAGCTTTTTCACATTACTTTGCAACAAATTATCAAAAATTCTCAAATCTACTTTTTATTCATTTCAGGGTGTCAGGGATCCAGAGTCTATCCTAGCAGTATTTGTTTGCAAGGCAGAAAATAAGGGGTCAACTTCCAGACACTCCCATACATTGGGGCAATATGGAATCAACAAATTAACCTAACCCGTGTATCCTTGAGGAAGTGGGAAGAAAACCAAAGTGCCTTAAAGAAAATTCCCACAGAGAGAGGTAGAGCATGACAATTCCACACACTGCCTAGGCATGGAAACCAGGCACTCATTTGAAGGTTGGATTCCTCACAATATCTGATTAACAGAACAGTTTATTTGAACCTTAATATATCTATTTCTTATACTGCCTTGATTGCAGTACATTTTCAAAAGAAAAAGGACAATCATATTTTTAAGACAATCAAACTATAAAGTAGCATTGTTTATAGAAATTACTACATTTATCCAACAACAGAACACCTTTCCAATGGAACTGAAGGCCTTATTTCAAAAGTAAACAGTGCAAATTATTGCACTTTCTACTGTTAAACGGGTATGCACTCTTGAATCATGAAATTTCATCTTAAACATACTGTACATCTTGCTCTAAAAAACTTGCATATTTTAATTTAGCAGCCTAGCTTGCTATCACATAACGAAGTGATGAGCAGTGCCTGGTTGTCTCCACACATACCGCTTAGAATTAAGGCCAAAAAGTTCTCTTGGTCTTATCAGACCCGAGAATCTTATTTCTCACCATCTCAGAGTCCTTCAGGTGTCTTTTAGCAAACTCCATGCGGGCTGTCATGTGTCTTGCCTCCCCTCAGTGTGTGGAGACAACCAGGCACTGCTCATCACTTGTCCAATACAGTCCCCACAGTGAAGCATGGCGGTGGCAGCATCATGCTGTTGGGGGTGTTTTTCAGCTGCAGGGACAGGACGACTGGTTGCAATCGAGGGAAAGATGAATGCGGCCAAGTACAGGGATATCCTGGACAAAAACCTTCTCCAGTGTACTAAGGACCTCAGACTGGGCCGAAGGTTTACCTTCCAACAAGACAATGACCCTAAGCACACAGCTAAAATAACGAAGAAGTGGCTTCACAACAACTCTATGACTGGCTGTCCACCAACGTTTACCATCCAACCAGACAGAACTGGAAAGGATCTGCAAGGAGGAATGGCAGAGGATCCCCAAATCCAAGTGTGAAAAACTTGTTGCATCTTTCCCAAGAAGACTCATGGCTTTATTAGCTCAAAAGGGTGCTTCTACTAAATACTGAGCAAAGGGTCTGAATACTTAGGACCATGTGATATTTCAGTTTTTCTTTTTTAATAAATCTGCAACAATTTCAAAAATTATTTTTTGTCTGTCAATATGGGGTGCTGTGTGTACATTAATGAGGAAAAAAATTAATTTAAATGATTTTAGCAAATGGCTGCAATATAACAAAGAGTGAAAAATTGAAGGGGGTCTGAATACTTTCCGTACCCACTGTATATCCTTCCTTATTCTGCCATATACAATATTAAGCTACAAGAAGTTCATAATAATATTATTTATAACTGTGAAATGGTTTTAGTTTGTTATTATAAAAACAGATCTCTGGTTTTGATTCCAAAATGGATGATTCGGTTATGGCTTATATTGGAACTTACTTTTATTTTGCGGACTCTGAGCCCTGGTCATAAGTATAAATTTCAGTAATTTTAATACAAAAACTAAAATAAAACTTAGGTTGGTCTGTGCTATAATTATGTTTTCATTTTGTCAGAAGTGCGACCATTCATTATGAAATGGAACAAGTGAAAGGAAACACTGGAAAGGGTTTCTGTACCCGATACCCAAGACACTGGAAATGACAAACATCACATAATCAGTCTAATTTCCTCCAAGGAGGGAACAACAGAGTACAGACTACCTAAAATTTAATAAGAAAAAACATAGACCTCCTTGTAGCTACGCGAATACTGGGTATATTATCTTGGCCATCTTTGTTGCTTATTTGCGACACACATTCCAGTAAACACAATGTGGCTCTAAAAACTTTTAATTGCCTTTCAATCTAGTACATCTATTTTACTTATTCGAGCTTAAAATATTTCATAAATAAACAAACTTTAAAAATTCTACGTTTAATATTATGTAGGAAAAGAATACTTACCTAACAAAGGGGGCAAAGGTGGTAAGGTTGGTATTTTAATCAGACCAAATAATTTTCCTGCTACGACAGCACAGAATAGTAACAGCAATATCCCAAACAGATTTCCTCCAGGTAAACACTCATCTCCTGTAATTGACCAGACAACTCCAAACAGTAGTGCTGCCATCATAACTACAACAGAAAATAATGCAATTGCATTTTAGTCTTTCTCACATCATAACAATTTGTGGCCTATTATCATTTTTAAATGTTACATTTCCGTAATTATTTTTTTTTAATTAGAATTGTGTAATACTGTTCTAAAAGAAATAAATTTATATCCACAGACTCCATAGTAATTGATAGATTAGCAAGAAATAGGTAAATAAAAAATAGCTTTTGCAAAAATAACTGAACTACTTGGTTTATTAGCATAATCAATGAGGTAACATAAGCAATTCCTAAAATAGTTAGACACCAAAGTAACTAATCAAAGAGACTATGGCCAGGACCATATTTAAAAGGCTTCTGCCATTTAAAATTAAGAAACCCAGTCAATTTGGATTTACTTTGCATTATACATCATGCAGCAATCTGCACAAACCTTTGATACATTTTTGAGAAACTGTAAGTACTCCTAATCATAACTGTGGAATTTCCCAATTGCTGTCTGAATGATGTCTGCATGTTTACTCTTATCTTTTTCTAGAGGTACTCCAGTTTTTATCTAGATCCCCAATGACATGTATATTAGATGAACTGTCAATTCTAAATAGACCCTATGATGGTGCGTAAGCGGAAAGTGTATTGGACAGGGTCTTATGCAGGGTTGTTTCCGAACTTGTACCCAGTGTTACCTGAATAACCTGAAAACCCCATAACCCTGAATTGGTTGAAGCAGGTTTAACTATGTCAATAACTAATATAAAATAAAGTACAGTGGAAGGATTATCATTCTGCTTATACTAATTTCATAAGGAAAAACACATTTGGGTGGTCTTGTACATACCCAGAACAAAGTTCTCTGGACAAATGAATCTAGAATTCATATCTAGGATCTGTAATCATCTGGCTGTGTATGTTAAAGCGAGGTACTGGGAAAGAACTTAGCCTGATGTCACCACATACAGAAGTGCGCTGCTTAGAAGCTGACCAACCTACAAGAGGATGAGTTCTCTTATTGCTCTCTGCAACTCAAAAGCTTTATGGCCTCTTTGTAACCCAAAGGCCACCAGCTTTTGATGGAACAGTGGTAAGTGGCCCGTGGTACCACAGAGTGAAATCCCATTGAGATTGAGCTGAAAAGTTTTATTCAGCATGACATCATTATTAATGTTTTCATTCCACCCTCACATAAGAATGATTCTAGAATTTCAGCTATTTCATAAGCTAAATTAAGAGAAAGATATTTAATGTTTTGTTATGGCCATGTCAGTGTCCACATATTTGCTGAAAAAGACTGTTGTGGCAGGACATGATACAGGCTATGCAAGCAAGAAAGCCAAAACAGTTCCTCAAAGGAAAACTAATGCCAATTAATAATTAAATTAAACATTTGGATCCTGTCAAAACCCAGTAAAATATTGATTATAAAGATCATTAACTTTTGTACACTGCTACCAGAGGTTTTTGTTGAAAAATAATTTAACTAAACAATGAAAATATATACATATTATTTAATGCGAGTCCACTGCTCATGTTGTCTTCATTAGATTTTGTAGTTCAGAATAGTTCCTTTATTGCCTAGGAAAATAAAACATTGTGATCACATTCTTTACAATTGATCATTCTAACTAATCCATAATCTCGATTATAGAAATTATAATAATTAGAATTTTTTCAAAAAAATCAGTTACAGCACATATGCAAGTGATGGTATGACAAAAGTATGAATTTTGCTTTGTACTGTTTCTTAATGTTGGAACGGTTTATGCTGGAGCCCAAAGATTGTTTTCCTTGTAAAACTGGTTGTTATCTCTTGCCAAGCAGAAACTGCAGACTGACTGTCTCTCTAGGAGCAGTGGTTACCCGGTCTTACTTTTCAGGGTCTTGTTCAATTGTAGATGTCCAGCCTTCAGCTCTATCTCACCAGTGTAACTGCTCTGCTGCTGTGCTCTTCTTAAATAAGCTGTCTAGCAAGAAATTAGCAAATTATGTTTGTTAATCCAGTTCCATTGTATGTGTTTGTATGTTGCCAGTCAAGCTTCAAGACAGCGATCTGTCTCTGGCTCTTCATAGACTTGTTTGTAGCAATAATTAAATCGCTACCTTAGCAGAATGTCCTATGTGTCTGTGCAACTGGCCTCACCACCTTATGATTTTTATGGTACGGCCCTCAGAAAAACTCTTACAGTGGTGGTCTTAATACTTTTTTCAGGTTGAATCCAGATAAAAAGGAAACAACTTGATCTTTTGGGTTTCTGGTTCTGACCCTCACACATCTGGAATTTGCAATTACGGTAGTCTCTTATTTTAGACACAGTGATCTACATCTACAAGTACTGATTCTGATCTGCACATCCCCTAACCCTGGCTACTCTTCTTAGAAATAATATTCACAGCATTTCTGAGTACATCCCCATGCCTTGTTACTGATTATAATTTTATCTAGGCCTTGCATAACTTGGCTGCTGCTACTCAGAAATAAACATGATTCAACAGGCATAAAGAAAAAAAAAATTTATTAGGTGCCTAGCTGGATTTTACTATTTTAATAGTGTATTGCCTCATTTTTTTCTAGCTTTAAAGCACTTCTCTGTCTAAACAAAATAATATAAATATAAATAAAATGTGCATTTGGATGTATATTGTATAATTTATTTTCTACATGAAACACAGAGTCAAGGCAAGCCATTTACATACAGAAATACATCAAACTAGTATATACATATTACATGCAAATTAAGTTCCTAAAGCATTCGAATATCAATGCATAAAAGAAAACGTAAAAGGAAATTCTAGATTCCCTATACCAAGGCATATATAAACTTATAAATTCTACAAAAGCAAACTATCTTACTGGAGTTTATTTGCATTATATTGTTTTACTTTGATCAATGTGATCAACTTACTTTAGAATATCTGAAACCAAATAGTGATTGAAATAAAACATTAGAAGTTACTGTATTTACAGAACCTTAGTCTAAATAAATAACTTATGCATATTAAATGAATTATTAACATAATTTCCCATTTATTTAAATCAAGCTTTATATGAAGAAAACAATTTGCTATAAATACAATTTATAGAAGAAGAAAATTACCTTTTGTAATCACATTGGCTAAGATGCCATGTGGGGGACACGAGCAAAGTCCCTTCTGAAGCTGGCTTTCTTCTGAGGAGCAGTCATGTTCCTGATTGCTTTCTTGACCATTTTCCTGCAGAAAGGTGGTCTCTCCTGTTTCTGCAGGATTTTGTGCATATCTTATAGGAAGTACATAGGCATCTTTATTATCCATCTCCTGTCAGAAGCACAAAATCCATGCTTACTGGCATTATTTATTAAAAAAAAAACAAACTGTCACTCAGTTTAATGCTAAGAAAATGCATATTCACACTAATGCAAAGTTATTCATATAAAAATATACTTTACTTTTTGCTGACAAGTCAGACACCAGAATATATTGCGTTATCTTTATGTGCTCTCTGTTGTACATTTTAACCTGTTTAACAGAAGCTTGCCAATTATCCTTTAAAATTTACTTTAAACCAATAAAAGAAATTTAGGTAATTCTCAAAGAGAAATCTACTGTATTATCTACTGACCACTGAAACAGCAGTGTGTCATGGGGCTTGTAAGCAAAAATTATTTGTAATTCCTACCACCATACATCATTAAAAAATGACTTATTGAATTTAATTCTGAAAACACTGCACCAATTTTTTAAAGATAGAGATAGAGATAACCTTGCCTTATACAGCCTACACTGTTATGTACTTTCTAATTTGGATTTTTAAAAACATCTTAAGTTTGGGTTGGTTTTTTTTTCACTTAACTAACTTGGCTTCACAAAGCATTGTTTGATTCACAGTTCAATAAAACTTGTCAATCTAACGAAGCACAGCAAAGCTACATAATTAAGTCCAGAGGTACAGAATGCAGTTCCAAGTACAAATTGGTAATACTGGTGAAGACATGGACCACATAGATTTATAATTGAATCAGCAACCTTCAGTAGCACGACTATGTCTCTTGTATAACCTCTTTTACAAGTCAACTTCCACCAGCTTGTACCGCCAAGAAAGTGTATCCAAACACCTATATGCACTACAGTTGCTATCTGGCATACACCTTTTCTTTCATGCTTCTTGCCTCTTCACATCCAATGCTCACCTTGTCAGTGCTGCATTCATTTTCTTCTTTTCTTCCACACCTCTGATCACAATTTCCTCTACACCCACATCTTTACGCCTACACTTCGCTTGCACCAGCAAACAATCACAGGTGTCATAAGTGCAAAGCTTTTCAGAAAATATCACATTGCTTGCCAACTATTTACAAAGCAGAAATCTACAATATTGCTTTTTTAAAAACTAAAACTTGGTTGTCCCTTAAATGTATTGCATATTATCATACAGACATCCTTGCAATCCCTTGAATATTAAGTACTTTTCAATAGAAATACAATATTTACCTAAAACCTCAAAACAACTGAGATCTCTCTCTGTAAAGTAAACTGTTATGATATAATTGACAAGCATTAAAAAGGTAAGAATTGACTAGCGTCAACAGCAGTACATACAGGAACCAATATAACCACTTCTGAGATTTTCTGTTCCTATCCAAAAACTACTTAATGGATGCCTGTGGGATTGTTAGCAATGTTAAAACAAAAGTGTACAAATAAAGACAGCTGCTATACAAATAGCCCAATATCTATGTTTTACCTAAAGACTTAAGTTATTAAATACACAAATGGAAATCTATGCTGCCATGGAATAGCCAAGATCTGCACCTTTCTCTAGCAGAAGTAGACAAAGTCGTATAAAAATCTAGATTATTAAAACATTTGATACTACATTGCAAGGACACCATAGGGAGAATTATTTCCAAGATAGGTAATTAATATCCTTAAAAAAATATTTTTAGTCCTGTTTATATTACTGAAAACAAAATGTTAAAATTGTACTTAATTTCCACTCACATATGGACTGAATGAAAGATGTGCCATGCTCAGTTCCTGTGCCACTGCCATTACAAATGCTTATGACCCGGCAAGCAGACTACTACAAGATGTAAGGTGTGGTTACAACCTCGTCTAACTACAGTAAGTTTGATTACATTGTTTATCAGTGCTAGAGAACATTGAGTCATATTTATTGAGACTTTCTGATCACTCCCACTTCAAGATTCCGTAATCTCAAAGTAGTATTATATTACAAATAACCCAATGTTAGCTACCAAAACCATAAATTATTCATTATTATCATTAATTTTCATTATTGAAATATGTAACAAATGTATAACTAAGTTTTAGTTTATGTTTAGTTTATCTTACAGGCTGATGCCAGCTAACAATTACTTCCTCATTTCTTACAATACTGTATGTGTTATATGCACTTAAGTGTGACCAAGTAGTTTTAATATAATTTGTTATATTCTAATAGAATGTTAATGTTATTTCATAATCTAACGTAAACTAAGAAGCCACTGTGTCAAAAAATAAAATTTGGAATATTTTTTTACATAAAGTGTCATGGGAATCAAAAGTTTTACAAATATCTGGATCAGATATTGGGTAAGTATAACTATTAGCTATCCAAACAACCAATATAGATTATATTGTCTCTTTTGATTTGTAAAATTCAGGTTAACGTCATTAGATACTAGAGTTCAGACAAAAGATCAATTAGATTTTCTTTGTAAGTGGTAAAAAGTGAAGACCTTTTAAACAGTAGCCAATAAGTTCCTTGTCTAATCAAATAATAAGTAGACCCACAAGCTCAGTGAAGTACAATATAGTTGAAATTTTGAGCATACAGCATGAAGCACCTAGTGCAGCAGTCAACAAATATGCATTTTGCTCATATGTTACTGTAAAGATTGCAAACATTTTTAAATAAAAATGGATTTAAAGACAGGTGTTCCATTTTGAAAAATTCAATAAACGTATTGAGAAATTGGGTATGTTTTTGTTCCAATTTTCATTTATGCTTCAATTAAAAATGAAAAGAATAGGCACATTAACATGTGTTATCTTCTAGCCCTAAATAGGGAAAGACTTTCAACTTTTCACAAAATAAATCTTTAATATTATAGCTTGGTCAAAGACCCAGCAAAACACATCAATGCTTTCTTTTGCTAAATTTACTTTACTTTTTTTTCCCCCTAATATTTTAGCCTAACATTTTATGCCTTCCAAAAGAAATAAATAAAAATGCTTATAGTGTTTGAAAAGCTAATGTTGATAGCACAATATTTTTGGTAATATCTAAAGTTAAGTAAGATGTGTTTTTGCAATGAACTACCACAGCTAAGACACCTTTTTTTATTAGCCAGTTTGTTGTCTGGTTTAATTTATCACACAGATACCCATTTCTAAACCTACTGATTACCTGAGAGTCCCACAGTCGACTGATGTTTTTAAATGAAACCTAAAAACGTATCTTTTTAAAAAGACATTTTGTTAAAGTATTTAATTGATTCTTCTGTTTTATTACTCTATTTTTTTTACTCTGTAGCACTTTGAGATTGCTAAAATATAAAGTGCATTACAAATAAAATGTATTATTATTATTTAACTATTTGAGGATATCTGGAGTCAAACTAAAACATGTTGTAAGATGGAAACATGAACACGAAGATTTGTACTAAGATTTTACTTAATAAAGTAAAAATGTGGAGAAATTAATATGAACTTGATTGGAAGTGTTAAAAAGTAAGCATTAGTGACCTTAAAGGTGGGAGGTTACATATTTTCTACATAAAGGCTTATACCTGGCACAGTAAGAAAGTGATTATCTTATCTAATCAAATAAAAATACTTTCATTTACAGTTTACATTGAAAAATAATTTGTTTTTCTGTTTTACAGCAATAAAAACAAATGTGAAAAAGTCTTTTCTGTTTACCTTTGTGTTAGGTTTTACAGCTTCAGGGTCACAGTTTCCATTATCCATTAACAGCGATGGCTTGTGCATCTCATCTCTCTTGACAGCATTTTCTTCACTCATATTATTATGGCACAAGCTTTGGAAAAATAACACCTGAAGCAAAAAAAAAAACAAAAAAATGTATATATTTGATTAGCTACTGATTTGGCAGTATACCAAAGGCAAAACCGTTCCCTTGGAGACATCAGTGCAGTGTTTAAACAAAGGTCTTTACAATAGATTAGAAAGCTGCATGTGTGCCAAAAAGGCAAGATACAGTATCACAACAGGTCTTAGGGCAAACAATCTAACGTTATCACTTGGGAACAAGGTAAAAATTGGAACTATTCATTCATTATCAAGTTTCAAAATGTACATTCTTTCATTAAAAAAATGCTTAAAAAAATGAAATTTCACAAACACGCATTTATTTTTGAAATCCTTCCAAAGAGCTAGATCACACGTAACAAATGATCACCGACACTTAAGCATTGCTTAAAAGCCATGAACTGAAATTGGGCACAGAATAATACTAGCAAGTATATTTACTAATGCCTTATTTATATTGCCTTTACAGTAGAAGTGTATTACTATAGTCACCATTTTCCTATTTTAAATTTTACCAAATAATGGAATAGAACTCTCAAAAAAAAATTGTCAGAAAGTGATCACACAAAATAATCAGAAAACTCGTTATTCAAAGAGAAAAGCATGTCCATTTATATGGATCATATGGTAATGCTTTTACAAAGGTACTCAAGAAGAAAAATTTGTAGCAGCATATTCGGTTCATTCATTCATCTCTTAAACTAAAAAAAAAACACCACACTAGTTGAAATCGTTGGGATGCATGCACTGCAGGAGGGATGATACTGAACTTTTTTACTAAAATAAGACTGCTGCTATACAAGAGAATATTGCCATTTCACCGTACTGCACAAGGATCTTGGTTCAGTTTTCATCTGCAAATTCTCTTTTCACATTACTTCCCACAGAAGAGACATGCTGGTGAATCTAACACAGTGCATTTGAGTTCCACTTGCAAATGACTGGAAGTCTTACCAGTATGCAACCAGTTTAATGCCTTGTACTGCCCAAAGCACTAAAAACAAAAAGCATAGAAATAGAATGAATGAATAGTGGATCTTCCTATTAACATTTGGCACACTGCATGTTTTACAGACTTACAGCTTTATCTTGCAGTGGACCTCTTAATTAACTTTAATTGTCTCATCACTGTTTTCTTTTTTTTTTTATATTTTCTGTCTGCAACACTGAACAAACTAACTCGTCTTTGTCATTATTCATCTGAGTCATCAGTTACTGTAGATTATAAACATATTTTAATTAGATTTGATATTGGATAAACAGGTTAGGAAATTGACCAACATTTCTCAGGTTGTTTGAATAAAGCATAGCAGTATTCAAATCTATCAATATTTAAACTGAGTTGCAAGCAGAACTGCAATGGGTTGCTGAAAAGTATGATCACCCACAAAATCCATCCATTATCCAACCCGCTATATCCTAACTACAGGGTCACAGGGGTCTGCTGGAGCCAATCCCAGCCAGGACAGGGCACAAGGCAGGAAACAAACCCCGGGCAGGGTGCCGGCCCACCACAGGGCACACACACTAGGGACAATTTAGAATCGCCAATACAACTAACCTGGGAGTGTGGGAGGAAACCGGAGCACCCGGAGAAAACCCACGCAGACACGGGGAGAACTTGCAAGCTCCACGCAGGGAGGACCCAGGAAGCGAACCCGGATCTCCTAACTGTGAGGCAGCAGCGCTATCCACTGTGCCACCGTGCCGCCCCCTCTTTGGTCCAGTAAGCAATAACTTTCTAGCAATTAAAAGATGCTATCAAAAAAATGTAGGCACAAAAAGTAATGTGAAGCATATTTACACCCTTGTAAAGTCCAGTACATTATTTTACTTTAGTCCACTGACACATTCAGCATACAGACTGGCACTTGATGGGCTAAAATTGCATTTTTTTTATATACTTTATTACCTTTGTTGGCAGATTGGGGTTTGAGGGGATGTTGTAAAAATGCAAACATTATTTCAACTGATTAAAATCACCAAACCACCATTTATTACACAGAAACAAAAACCCAACTGAAATCGTTATGCCTCTGGAAATTTATCGGCTCTCCATCACAACATGGGAACACCAAGATGTTCCACAAATGGCATGATGTCATCATTCATCACATGTACTAAATTCACCATATGTTTTACAAAAAGATTGATTCACCAGTATGTTCCTTTTATGTAATTTATCAGACCCACAAATGTCATTTCACTTAGTTTTAAAATTGTGTGTAAAAGTCCTTTAACTCAGCACCTCATATCTTTACCTGAAACTGTGTCAGCAACAGTCATAAATGTCAACGGGGCCAAGGCCTCAACTTTGGTCAGGATGTGCAACAACATGCAGCTCTGTTTCTCATCCAAAGCATTTTATTTGCTCAATTCAATAATGAACACTTTATTCCCTCAATTATACAAAAAGTATCATCTGCTTCATATGGTTGGAACTGAGCTTTGTCTGGTCCTCTGCTTTACCAACACACATAACTCCCTTATTAGAGATGGTTTGGAAGTAACCTCAATTTCTCCATCATGTCTGCTTCAATATTTCCTATTCAAATTAAAGTTAACTGATGGTGTGGAAGATGCTTTGACTTCATTGGATTTTACGTCTGTTTTCTGGCTGTTGTGAGGGGTCTGCTAAAGTACAGTGAGAGTCCTTCCATAGTCATGACCACACCAATTTACTCTTGATTGCTCATTACTGTTGTCATCTGATATATTATTCAAGAGGAATTTGCATTTGTTTGAAAGCTTGTCAAGGCAGAGACTTGTGCTCAGCTACTTGGAAATTCAGATATAGCATCCCAAGTCCTACTGGACACAAACTCTAGAGAAATGGCTCTCTAGTTTAGTCCTTGAGGTCCCCATATAGATGAAGGTGTTTATTCCAATCAATTTTATGATCAGTCTTACTTTTAACTAACCTCATTATTTTGTGAGCTGTTCTTTATTCTTTTGTAAGATTTTCTGTCATTTTCTTTTTCATTCAACCTTTTTTTATAGTATACCCCCTTAATTGTATCCAAAGTCTGATAACACTGAATGCTAAAGGACAGCCATTATTTTGCTGCCATATTCAATTGTCTACTCAGTTGTACGGAAAGTGAAATCCACATATGCAAGCAGCAGATACGTGAAGTGGCTGGTGTGTAGCGCAGGCCGGGGGTTTGGCAAGCTTAGCAAACAGGGGGCAAAACCCCCTAGTAAACAAAATGAATAAATTAACATAAAATTACAGTGATTGAATTTTGTAGATGTTTTTAAATGACATTTTTAAAATAATATTTTGCTGTCATGATGGTGCAGGTTCAATTCTCTACACATGTGGATTCAAATCCTAGCCCAGGAACCCTCTGTCTGGAGTTTCCCACATGAAAGACATTTAAATTAGTGGCTTTGGCACTGTATATGTGCATCCACCATTTTTTTGGCTTTAGTAATAACTGTGTCAAACTCAGAGACTGGCGGGCCACAGTGGCTGCCACTTTTTAAATCAGTAACTAATTACTTCTAGTAATGGAAAATACTTTGCCTTAATTGTAATTGCCTTGCTTTTAAAGATTCAAAATGTTTGATTGCATTTTCCTTAACCAGCAATCAAGCAATAAGGAGGTGCACTCCAAGCCGACAGACGATCAGCTAACTCATGGGTCTCAATCTCAAAGTTCCTGGGCAGCTGCCATTTTCAAAACAGAATATTCTGCGGACTTCACTGGATCAGAGTCTGACACCCCTGATTTAGCAGCTGTTTCAATGCCTTAAAATTGTACTTATGTTTTTCTATTTTCTTAACATTATGTTCCACATCATAATTCATATAAATCATAGGTGGAGTGGTGGCTCTGAGGCTAGAGATCTGCACTGGCAATTGGAAGGTTGCCGGTTCGAATCCCGTAAATGCCAAAAAGAGACTCTGCTCTGTTGGGCCCTTCAGCAAGGCCCTTAACCTGCAATTGCTTTGCGATTTGAGTAACTGATAAAAAAGCTCTATATAAACGTAATGAATTATTATTATTATAATTCAATTGAGGGCACAGAAGGCTGCATTGAGTACATAACAGGAAGCAACCCTAGCCATTGTGCTCATCCATCACAGACCACACTTGATAAGAGGCTAGTTCGGTGTCACCAATTAAACTACCATGCATGTCTTTTGAATGTGAAAGAAAAAACAGAATACTCACACCGACATGGGGACAACATTCAAATTCAAGAGAATGGTGACGAGAAAAGCCCTTGAATCCAGACTCCTGGAATATGTGGCAAATAAAAAGAATATCTGCCACTCATTAAGCAGATACTCAAATGACAGGAAAAAGGGCCTGCACTTGGAATATGACAATGAGATGAAGGTGCAAAAAAAACAAAAAAAGACTGATCAAAATGTAAACATATATTCTGTATGCATGTAATAGAGCCCAGATGAAAAGTTATTATGAGGTCATGACACTATCTATAAAACATTTTCATTAAAAAAAAAAGAAATTCTGTAGTTACATAAAATAGCTGTCAGACCGCAGCACAGTAAATGAATCTATACAGTCTCTTTTTCCCCATCTCATGCTCAGCTTCCTTACCCTGCATTTGAAGTATGGTGAGAAGTTACAGGAATGGAAAAGTACCTGATAAACACCATGTGAATACATTCCCCACTTTCAGTCCTTCACAAAAACATTTCTTTCCTCAATCATTAAGCAATGAGCTTGCCAGACACCAATGCGACTGTGGAGAGGATGTTCGCTATAACAAACATACTTAGACAGCCAAGTGGAAACATATGGAGCTACCACACTGAAGGCTTTGCTCACCACTGCACTACATTTGTTCAGACTTTTACAAGGACCTCCTGCAAAACAAAAAGCTACTGTGGAGCATCCATTCCTCAGGCGTGTATATTCTGCCACACAAAATCAGTAAATTAAGCTACCAAATTAATATGACTTTTACAAGACTATATAACTCAATGCATATAATAATGCATTAACATTCAACATGGACCTTTGAAAAGAATCAAAATTCAATGAGTTTATCCAAAAAGCAATTGTAAACGGTTATTCACTATTAAATGCACGGAGTTTGACCATGCATGTAATTTATTAAATTCACTGGTATGTTTAAAGGAACAACATAAATGTTTATTATTATAACATTGTATTTTAAAAACTGAGTAGTGATTTGATGTAGACACCTACGTGTTTGTTTATGGAAATGTTCTTTACCCTGATCGCTTTTCGAAGAGGATGAGACAAGGCATGCATTAAACAAATAAGAATGGGCTTTCTGCGTGGGCTTCAGTTAACACACATACATGCATGCTGTACAAGTGTCCCAGATTGGGATTTCAATCTGGCTCCCCCGTCCTTATTGCTGCTCCACTAGTGCTCAATACTACACCAGTCGTGCTAATCATGCCTCGAGCAGCTGCCGTTTGGAAAACGAACAAAAACGATTCATGGGAAGGATTTTATAAACATGATAAAAAGAGGTACATGGAACGGTTAATTTAAGCGCCTTATCCATCTGTAGGCATCAAAGACAACCTAACACGAAGGAGCTAAAAACATATCCTCAAACTCGTGAATGCGTTTAAAAATCACTCTAATGAAATTCTGTTTTTTTCATTTTTATTAACCCCATTTTCTCAATCGGTGATCCGAGTGATTTTAAAAAACGAGATAACTTCGTGTACTTAAACGGTAAAGTAAAATAATCACAGAGATCCTACTTAAGAGAGACGTCTTCCGCCGCATCCTTCCTCTCATTGGAGTTTATCTTGATGCAGCCGGATACATCCGGTTCCGTAGCGTTGACAGTGCGGGCGGCGTGAGCAAATCCTAGGCACCCGTCATATGGCGCATCAAAGGTCTTCGGTTAACGTGCTTCCACAAACCCCTCTTAAAAATCGCTGTCGGAGCCGCATAATCCGAGTAAAGATTACGAGAGTGCGGGTGACTACTACAGACAGCGCTGTACTTTAATTCCTCGCGATGTCCACTCACTTTACACACACAGTGGCCGGTTAGAGTCGCAGGATTCAGGGAAGGAGAGCGCAAAACCCGCACGCACTTCATACGGACAACTCAGAATCGTGAAACCGTGAGGCAGGCCGTGTTAATTTGCTTCAAATGGAGATATTCGCCAAAACGTATAATAAACCGGCATTATGTGGCGTTTCAGTAATTTGTTCTTTTGCGTTAAATTAAAAAAATAACAGAACAACAAGATTGCATATCCAACAAGAACAACAACATGATGAATATATGTAGTTTGGTAACTTGTTTTTTTACCTTCGATTTTTTTCTTTATTTCATAGAAGTGAACAACTCTTATTTGTTTCTGTAAATTGAGTGGATATATATATGCAGGTAATAAGGCTGAAACGAAGGGCCCGAGTCTAAAGGAAGGGAGGGAGGGATGCATTGACCACCAACCATGGAAAATATTTGTGTTTTTACCAGACCCTCTAAATAAAACCACAAGTATCGAACTCTGGTCCTGGAGGGCCGCAGTGGCTGCAGTTTTTCATTCTGACCATCTTCTTAATATGTGACCAGTTTTTGCTGCTAATTACCTCCTTTTGCCTTAATTTTAAATTACCTTGACTCAGGCCCCTTAGTTGTTTCCTTTTTCTTAATTAGCAGCCAAACAATAATGTGCCACAAAACAAGAATCCATATGACCAGCTGACCTGTGCCCATCACAAAATATGTGAAAATAAAGAAAGGTGGAGGTCTCAGTAAGGCTGATCTCTCAGCTCACCAAAACACTGTGAGGGTGGTCTTAGAAAAAACAAAAAAATCAACATTTCTGGAAATGTCTGCTGTGGCAGAACGAGAGCACCAACAAGCCATGGAATTAAATAATGAGTTTAATTAACAGCAAGAATCTGCTTCTCATTGTGAAACTGGTTGGAGTCTGAAGCCCCGATTTAGCTAGTCAGCTGTTGGCTCGTTTCATGCCTCATTTCTGTTTGGCTGCTATTTAATGAAAAAAGAAATCAATTCAGAGGAATGAATCCTGAAGAACGGGGCTATTAAAGTTAATTAGCAGTCAAAACTGGTCACTGATTAGGAAAAGGGTTAGAATGAATACGTGCAGCCACTGCGGCCTTCCAGGCCTGGAATTCGACACACCTGAAATAAAACGATTATTTTTATACTTTCGTGTTTTAATGTTATCAAAAGAACGGATAAATAATATCAGACTAGAAGAATAAACCTAAAAATGAGACACAAAATATGTATTTCTTTCAGGTAAATTGAATATTAAATATTAATGTTTTATTTTTTAAAGAAAAAATTAGCTAGAAGGACCAAACAGAATTACACAATAAAAACTTATATACTAGTAGCAATATTCCTTTCAGTTTGATATTGCATATTAGTATTTTTTTTTCTTCAAAAAATTGGTCATTTCACTGTATCATAATTGCACTTAAAATGGAGCTTTCCTGGCCAAATATTACCAAATAGTTGAGTAATGTTATCAAAGTCCTACTGTCTGGTTAACATTGTCAGACTGCTGCGATGTTACTAGCACAATAGATCTTAACACATTCTTACTCAGTTGTTACTTCCCTCTCATGTGGGGATGTTGAAGAAAGTACAAAAGTAAAAACGATTCACAGATCCATTAAAGTAGTTATTTCAGTTGAGTAATGAAGAAAAATAAATAATAATGCAGAGCATTTAACATTTCTTGTGTTCAAAACAACAAGTGTTAACCGTGAGTGGCTCATGATATACACTCTGGGCCAGTCATTCATACTGTAGGCGAACGCTTCTCACCTCTGTCTCCTCTTTCCCAGGGACCCACTGTGGCTGACAGTTTTGCTACTGTTTTTAATTGGACTCCTGGGTTAAGTAAAGGAACTGTTATTTTCCAGATTCTATGTTTTGGGAACAATATCCAAATTACAAAAGTAAGTTTGGTAAAAAAAAATTTAAATGTAAGCAGTTATTGGTAATAATGTATTTTTTAATTTTTTGCAATATTTTCATTCAGATTTTCTCTCTATTTTTCCAGGTGTTCTAATTGTTTAAATCATTTTTTTTACTAATCAGTGGGTCTGACGCAAAAGTAGTTACAGCCTTTCACTATTCATTGTTGTTTGCCTGGGTGTCTTTTCTGCCCATTTTTAATTATCATTATTAAGATACAATGAAGTGAGCAAATGGCATAGAGAAAGGGCAAAATATAATGACATCATCAAAAGAGAATTAAGCATTTAAATATACAGCAAAAATAAAAATATTTCTAAATATCCTATAAATGTTTAAATCATACTACTGTGCTTTTTTGAATGTAGAATAAGAGAAGAGAAAAAACAGCTAATTAAGTTAGATCAGTGTTATCAGTTGCCACTGATTATGAATCTGCTGGAAACAAAATCCTGAAGTTACAGTGGGCCCCCAGGACCAATTTTGAGTACCCCTGCCGTAGACAGTTTTTGGTTCCACACACACTCGAGAAAGAATGCAGACATCACATGCATCAACCAGATCTTTGACTTTGCAGAGATTCAAAAACAAACACGTTGTGTTATTTTAAAAAAGTAGAAATTATTGAATAATATATTGGGACCACTAGGAATCTCAGAACAGAGGAATCTTACTCGCTCTCTTCTTGTCTGGCTCATCACAGCATCAACCTTTGTTGCACTTTGATTGCTTTTCCTGTTTTACAGTGGGCTCCCTCTCACATCCCTAAGACATGTTTACTACTTTAATTGTCTTATATATATATATAGAGAGTATCCCCAGTATGTGTGTCTGTGCAAGTGCACTGAGTGATGTTCTGCATTCTCATCCAGAGTTGATTCCCACTTAAGCTCTGACAGTGTCGAGCAAGTAGTTCACTGAATGTGAAATGGTCTCCGGTGAAGGTTAAACAAATAGAAAGTTAAAAAAGAAAAAAGTATTAACTTGATAAAACACACTAGCTGAGCAAATTATTAGGACCACTATGCTAATACTAGGTAGGGCCTCATTTTGCTCACAAAACAGCCTTAATTCTTCTTGGCACAGATTCCACAAGATGTTGGAAGCATTCCTTTGAGATTGTACTCCATGCTGACATGACTGCATCACACAATTTCTGCAGATTTCTCAGCTGCATATTCATACTACAAATCTCCTATTCTACCACATCCCAAAAGTGTTCTTTTGAAAACTGAACTCATGTTCATGAAGCTAGTTTGAGATTACGTTTGCTTTGTGACATGATGCATTATCAGGTTTCAAGTAGTCATTAGAAGATACAGTAGGTAAATTGTGGCCATGAAGGGATGCACATGGTCAGCAACCATACTCAAATGGACTGTGACATTCAAGCGATGATTGATTGGTATTAACAGGTTCAAAGTGTGCCAAGAAGACATTCCCCACATCATTAAACCACCATAACTAGCCTGGACTGTTGTCACAAGGCAGGTTCTGGCTGGGTGCGTGGAACCATGTTGTTGGTGCCAAATTTTAACCCTATCATCTGTGTGCCTCCTCAGAAATCAAGATTCATCAGACCAGGCTATGTTTTTCCAGTCTTCAACTGCCAAGTTTTGGCAAGCCTGTGCCTTCTGCAGCCTCCGCTTTCCATTCTTGGTTGACTGGAATAGAACCTCATGTAGTCTCCTGCTGTTGTAGTCCATCTGCCTCAATGTTCAATATTCTATGCATTCTGAGATGCTTTTCTGTTCACCACAGTTGCACAGAGTGGTTATTTGAGTTACTGCAGCCTTTCTGTCAGCTCAAACGAGTCCTGCCATTCTCCTCTAACCTCTCTTATCAACAAGGCATTTCCATCCATAGAACTGTCGCTCCCTGATTTTTTTTTTCTTTTTTGCACCATTCTGAGTAAACTCCAGAGACTGTTGCTACTGTTTGATAATAATTGGTACAAGATAATACTGTACAAATCTTCTTATATAATACGATACAGTGGTTGTTCATTTTGTCTGTCCAGGATTTTAAATCACCTGTAGCTTGCAAACTGTTTGACCTATTGACCTGAGATTTGGTACACATGTACTATTTGACGTCTACTATCTGCTTTCGGGGTGATGATTGACCTCCATGGTTATTCCTCTTTTTAATTTATTGTAGAATCAACTCTCGGCAGCATGCAGCAGGGCAGCCGTGTGGCGCATGCGTACATGCATCGTTCTCATTCCCTACCACCATCGTGGTCACTTCCCCTACCTCTTCATATGTTAAATCACTCTTGAGGCAGATTGAAGACTTAAGTGCCAGGTTAACTAAAAAGTAATTGCAACATAAACATTGACTTAAGATGTCGACGAAAGAAGAGAAGAAGCGGGCTGCTAGGGTGGAGAAAAGAAGAGTTGCTCAGGAAGAAGCATGTACATCAACCTCTGAGCAAATGAATGCTAAATGTACAGAGAAAGAGAATGAAAACTAGGAATGCTCCAGTCAAGTGTATTCACTGCACGTTATTGCGCAGCGCGCCGTTACTGTTGAGTTCTATAATATACATTTTGTATTCCTGCTGTGTTTTCTGGTAAGCAGACCAAATTTCATCATACATAAATAGAGCAGAGACACAGAACTGAAAACAAACAGAAAACCTCCCCTTTTAAGGAATTGCTTCCTCAGTGCTACAGGGTTTTCAACTCAAACTGGTCTAAAAGAGGGGTCCAAACAAAAAACATAATTGAGTTGGATGATTGTTCTTGATATATCAAAGAGAACATTGTCTAGAACAATGCCACTCACAAGGTAAAAGGTGAAAATCAAGTGCAGTGTCAGTCAAGTGACAGGCAAGTGTAGGGTGAACCCGGGTAAACTAGACCTTGGAAGCCTAAACTGATCCTTGGTTTACAGGGTCATTAATGTCACATGCACAGTGTACAGTGAAATTCTTACTTGCATGTGCCTATCAACATGCAACATGTCACCACTCTCCAGCTTCATGATTAGTTAGCATGACTACCGTTACCACAGTACTACTGCCTCACCTAAAAATCTTGGGACAGATCTGTCAAGCATGTGGAATAATACTTTTCTGAAGGAGGCAAATATAGAAGTCAAGCAGGGGGCTGCAAAATACCAGGTAGATATAAACAACATTGGCTCTTAAACCAAACAGGTCAATTAAGGATACTCTCTTTCTTTCTACCTCCAACCACTCTGAACTTACCTCTTGGTGTAGGTCTTCAGTGGGTGTATTCCCTAGTCAATTCTGAGGTGAATCAGCATTATGATGATAATCTTCTTTCTGCTGTTACTTTGACAGCCAGAATGGATTAGTACCTTTCAATCTGTAATCTTTTGTAAGTCTTTATTTCTTTTTAAATACTTTATTGAGAAAGCAACTTTATGGTGAATGTAGTTGTTTTATCCATTTAGTTATAAGTTATAGTCTGTCTTGGTACCACGGGAAACAAGGCAGGGGTCGGCTAAGAATGGGATGCTTCTTCTCGAGGCAGTTTCACCCACAAACCCACGCCATATCATGCCAGAGTAATTTAGAGCTTTGAAATAATGTGTAAATAGTGGCAATGTAGTTTGTGAATTTCCCCTTGGGATTAATAAAGTGTCTATCCCTCTATTGTTTAAATGTTGGCTACTGTGCCTTGCTAGATCATGTCAATTTTAATTGGAAGCTGAAAAAGAATGATTAAATGTATAAGTTAAGAGAGAAACAAAAAATACTTAAGAGCTCTGAATCTCAATATGCTAATGAAGTACAGTACATCTTAAATGAAGAATGTGGGCTGAATTAATTGCTGTTCATGAACTGTACTGACTGCAAAATGCAAATTTGTGAAGTTGGCAGAGAGTTAAAACCTGCAATATTTGTAATGTTTAATTTTGTAAACAGAGACCTGTCTCAAACAATCTATCTAATAAGTGATTTGTTCCAATAGAAGTATTACAGTCAGTTTAGGAAAATGTTTGGCATGAAAATGTGGTCATCCAGAAGATGAGTTTGACAGCCCAGTTCTACTATTAATGATAAAAAGTAGGAATTACATTAAACATATTCTTCTTAAGCACACTTCAACTAAAACTATGAGCCCAGTAGTCTATATAGTGATTAAAAATATACAGCAATAGGAAAAAGGAAACTCAATATCAATACAAGATCATTTTGAAACATAAACAGAGAAATACCATGCAATATGTACAAAAATACTTGTATACAGACACATACATACATATACAGTATGCAGGATGGTTTGAATTCCAAAAATGAGATTAGTGACATTCTGTAAAGGAAAATTTCATAGGCCAAAGATGACAATTTTATTTGGATAGAAAATACAGTGCCCTCCATAATGTTTGGGACAAAGACACAATTTTCCTTGATTTATCTGTCTGTTCCACAGTATAAAATTACAAATCAAACAATTCATATGTGATTAAAAGTGCACATAGCAACCTTTAATTTAAGGATATTTGCATACACTTCAGTCATATAATGTAGAAATTGTTCCACAACTCATAACCCTGTCTCTTCTCATCAGATTCTCCAGTCCCTTCTTGCTTGGCAGTAACTGAACAGCCTGGGGATTGAGATCCCTTCGCCTGGGACTTAACAGTATGCATAAGTGTTATACACTTACTTTAGTAACTCTTACTGGCAACATTTAAAATATCATCTATGTTTCCATCATTGGACTTGTGTAATCCAGTTTAAGATCAGAATGGCTAGAACTTTATCTTGGCAACATTGGGCACAAGGCAGAAACTTACCTGGGAAGAATATAGGTCCACTGCAGAACCAGCTCAAACGGAACAGATTTGAGATCTACACTTAACCTAGCACACGTCTCTTTGGGATGTGTGAAGAAAACCAGAGTGCACAAACACAGGGAGACCGTACAACCTCTGCACAGATTGCACCCAGGCTTCAGATCAGTAGTAGTGGCAGTAGTGCTTACAGCAGTGCTAGGATACCACCTGGGCATTTTATCTTTGATTTTATACATCAAAAAACAGTTTAAAATGTTAGTTATAAATGAATCGGAACAATTTGCTGTTTTTGAATCACTACGCTCACATGACTAACCCAAAATGGCTGGTTTCAAGTGAATATTTTTCTCTGTGTTTCTGTTAGTCTGTATTATTTAGAGGTGTAAAATTGAACTCAATAACCACCGATACCATTACAGTGCTACGGTTGTACAGAAGAACTTTCTTTGGACCCAGTTATCCTGGTGCCACTGTCTTATATCACCTTTTTATCTCATGCCAAAAGTAACTCCTTTGGCTAGATTTACACATTCCAAAAACTGATAAATGTCCACAGGAGTATGATAAATTCATTTTTAGACTTCATGTCTGACGGCTTACTTTTTGATATACTGTTGTGAGAGACGGCCGCATTGGCATAATTGTGTGAACCGGTCCTGGACAGGGCTGCAGTATATATCAGTGCACATTCACTCCTCTGTGGCAAATTTAGCATCACCGTTTAATCCAACAGGCAAAGCTTTGGGAATATAAAACAATGCAGACACAGAGTGTGTGCTGATTCCCCACAGATTTACCACAGCAACACAATGTATGCATAATACTCCAATTGTAGATTATGACATGGCATTATGTTTCATAAACACACTGTGCACATACTAGCATGGAAAATGTGTACATAGGACAACCAAATGAAGTTTATAATGAAGTGGATTTACTCTCTCCACGGATTAAGTTATTCAGTATTAGACCCAGTTATAAATTCTGCCATTAGAAAATTCTGAAATTTGCAAACACTTGTAGAAATAGTTAATAAGGCTGGCAATGTTTCTCATAGGCTAGAGATTTACTATTAACATAAGTATACATTAGCCACTGCGGTGAGCTGGTGCCCTGCCTGGGGATTTGTTCCTGCCGTGCGCCCTGTGTTGGCTGGGATTGGCACCAGCAGACCCCCGTGACCCTGTAGATAGGCTATAGCGGGTTGGATAATGACTAACTGACAGACATTAGCTAGGAAACCAAAGGTGTAGGCAAAATGAAACAGATACCGTTGATAGAAAGTTTCAGAACAAAGGCAAAAAAATAAACAAAAAAAAGCAAATAATAGATTAAAGGAGACCCATGCAACTTGTCCAAAGTCTCTTTAGTTTAGAATCATTCTAACACTGCTATCTACTTTTTGAACTTTATATTTACACATACATTTGTATTTTATTAATGCCTATAGGTTTGTATTTTTATCTATCATGTGCACTTCTCCCCGATGTGTGCTGTAAAGCATAATCACAATTACAAAACGCCAGGCAAGCTGAGTAAGGCTAGGCATATTAATGGCATATCTGTAATTCAAGAGAACACGGGTAACACATACACACTAATCACTCGTCACTTCCAAAATTCCAGAAATTGGCAATATACTTATTCAACATGCCATATCATAAATTAATTTTGGTAACTGATCATTTTTAGTGTTTTTGGCATACAGTATTTTGCCTTGGTTTAACTAACACATTCAGGTTTATAGACTGTAATCACAGACAGCTTTTTTTCAACAACATTTTGTAATTAAATATGCCTTTTTAAAACCCTCTTTTTCCATTTCAGGGACACAAACAAGCAGAGTCAATTAGGTAAACAGCAGGAAAGTTAGACACCAATCTATCAAATGGCACCCACACAACCACATTCACTCAGGTCACCTTTACTAAGGAGTTTGCAATTAACATAAACTGCACAATTTTGAGGTTTGGGAGACGCCCACCGGGACACAGGGAGGACATGCAGATTACTAATGACCAGTCACTGGCAAAGGTTAATACCGAGAAATATGCCACAGTGGCACTAATTAGTGCTGCTCCTTCCAAAATAATCCAAACATAAACAGATTCATTCAATTTGTAAAATACACCTAGCAATAATGTGCATCATGTTGTGCAGAAAGGCTGGCATTGACAAGCAGAACAATAAAAATTGTTTACCCAAGAGAATGACTTTGGAAATGCAGAATTCTTCTCCAAACTGGCTTTCTTCCTTACTGTATGTGGCTTTTTTTCTGGATGGATGAGAGACTGAGTTGTAAGATGAAAGAAGTCCACCTAAAATATACATAATGAGTCAGTTCCATTAATCATCATAAAACTCATGACTCTGAGCAAAATTAAATAAACAGAACCACTGCCCTTGGTCTGTTTTTAAATCATGGAAAATTCTTTAAAAATGGTCACATTGCTTTAGTTCATGTCATGAAGGAAACCAAGTTTATCTTTGAGTCACTGGTGCAAGTTTAACATAATGTATGATTAACTCTTTTAAAAAATACTTTGAAAGGCATAAAATAATAAGAAGCACTCCTATGTCACAGTCAAAATGAAGAGAAAGTCAACATTATGGTGATATGTCTACCAGCAAGAAGTTTTGTTTTTAAACTCTTTAGCTGAATTTTCAGTGTTCTTTGTACAGAAATGTTCCACAATGCTGGCTGTAGTGTAGCAAGGCACGTAGTTCTGGGGACAGTACTTTATTCCATATGCACCTTCTGAGTTCTGTAACATTAAAAATAATTACAATCATAATGCAGAAAATATCCAGTGTCCTCTTTATAAAAGAGGATATAAATATAAAAATGAACCCTCCATCTATTTTCTTAATTCACTGTTTCTGTTACAGAAGTGTAGGGAACAGAAGCCCCTATAGTAGCTTTGGGCATTCGGCAGCAGCCAGTTGTCACAGGGCCCACTCCAGCAGCAGATCAAAATCAACCTACAATGTGAAATCATACAGATGAGCACAGGTTTGGTATGTGAATCCAGGTCTTTGGAGCTATGATCTGTCAATTCTAATTACTGGGCTGACCAAACAAATTTATAAGCCACTTTTACACAAAAGGTAAATTCGAAAATAAAAGGAAAAAAGGAGAAACTTTCTGGTTATCTCATAAAAGCCAAGATTATTTGTGGTCTTGCCAGGAACTCATACTGTAAACCCAATGAAAATATGTTCTGATTTGCAGCAAATAAAAATATTTTTCAATTTGCATTCAATAGTGAATAACAGCATCAGTTAAAAAGTGCAAATCTCTAGCCTTATTGTAGCCCAGAAAAATAGGTGGATGCTCATAATTTAGAAAATATGCAAATACTAATGTAGACTTGACAAAAAAAAGTAATGGACTAGTTGGTCGTTCAAGTTTAATTTGCACCATGCCCTTGATTCATCTTGAGAATCCAGCTTCCCTCAAGCCTGTTTTGGAACAAAATGGTTTCGATGACAAACAAATGAGTGATATAAAGAAAAACCTAATTTTCGTTTTGTTCATTTGTACAGTCATCAGATGTTTTAGACTTGTAAATAATTCTTCAGTTATTCAATGAGGCCAGCAGAAAGAAACAACATGGGTATAATTCTATCTTGTACAATATGTGACCCCAAATTGGATTCGCAGAATCCACTTCAACCTAACCCTTTCAATGTAGTGGGGCTCACAGTGTTGTGGGATCATACTGGTGCACAGTTAAAAGGCAGACAATCAAAGGGCTTCTGGACACTTATTTTAATGTTGTGACAACTGAAGATGCCCAAAGGTGGCATCACATGCTTTCTTCGGACCAATTCAGATACCTGTTAGCCCTGCGTTCTCATCTATGAGAGATAACCTTAAGGAACTTCAACAGAAATAAACTGTTCTTGCTACAGCTTTGAGGTAACATTGTTATACCCAGCACTCCATTTACTTGTAACTTTGTCACTTGTCCTTAACCCTCTTCCAGTATGGACTCGTGGTGAGGCACACACTGCTTCCTTGCTGCAAATTTGCCTTGGCATTTGGGTCTGTGTCATTGTCAGTAGGCAGCCTGTCACGCTTTCAAAAGCTCTGTGGAAACAGTGGCTAATATTGTAGACAGGTGGCTGATCCTAACCTTGTGACAAGAAGTCTCCAGTAAACTTGGGCTGTTGGCTTGGCCCTGTGGTCTTATTTCTGCATTTACTTGTGTCATATTATCTCACCAGTAATTTACACAGCAACTTGCTTCAAGTACAAGATGGGAAAATTTGACCTCTAAATGTATTATAAAATTATTAAGTGTGGTTTAAGAAGAATTTTGTTAGAAATCAGTATTAATGCAGTGTAGTGATTTAGAAACATTATACAAACTGCAAGGATGGTAGTAACCTGGTGGCAACTCTAATGTAATGTTTGTGCAACACACCATTTTATGTAAGGCCTACCTACCACAGAAAAACTGAAAGCAAAAGAAAAATCACAACACCTGACCCACTTCAGGTCAGTGATACGATCTCAGAAATTTAAGTAAAGTTGCTGGAAGTCAGTATGGGGATGAGTTGAAGACTGACTATAGCATTAGATGTTACAAACTAGCTTACATTAGCTAAACATTCCTTTGTCATTCATTTCTCCCCCAGATGAATTTAATGTTGGCCCAGTTTGACTGCAATAAGAAACTTCTCTGCTGCATTGTGTGATCCAACATTGTATTTCAGCATCTATAATGTATCTGGTTTGCATGGAATTTTAAAGTGTGTTTTAAGACCCTTTTCTAACTGATTAGCTTGTGTTTCTAATGGTATCTTTAATATCTAATTGATAAAATATTTACTTCGAAAACAGAACAGTTATCCCATAAATGCAGATCACCAAGTTGCCACCCGCTGCAATTCAACTGCTTTTTGGTTGTCCAAACTGGCAGAACCTGGCCTAGTTACCACCACCTCCTCCACAATGATCCACAACATAGGGATCTCCAAAGACTATTGTTGTATTCCTTATTCAATAACTCCATCATTAAATTTGCGGATGACACCACCGTCATGGGCCTAATCACCAACAATGAAGAGATGGCTTACAGAGAGGATGCTTGCCTTCTGACATAGTGGTGTCAGCACAGCATTCACTTCCTTAATGGCAACAAATCCAAGCAGCTGCTCAGAGATTTCATGAGGCAGAGAGCAGACCACAGTCTCATCTAAATCAGTCTGGGTTTAACTTACTATCACCCATAAACAGAATTGGAAACCTCACATTGTACCAAAGATATATCACCTGTACCTTTTATTTCTTAAATATCAGAAGAAAGCCCTGATGTCTCCATGTATGCCCCCCAAATCCAACAGGTGCACACAGGAGCCCCATGCTCACTGGCTACAGAACATCCTGGTAAGGCACCTGTTCAGGTTTACACAACAAAGCATTATCCAAGACCAAAAGATAGTGTTGTAAGTATCACTGCTGTGTCTAAAGCCTGGAAGGTTTGGCTTACATTCTGGCCTGAACACTGTACGGAGGTTGCATAGTTTCTCCCTAAATTTTCCTCAGGTATTCTAAGTTTCCTTCCACATTCTGTAATTGTAAATTCTGAGCTTACTTGTTTCTCTAAATAAACACTAAGATAATGAATGGATACCATCCATATGATTATTATCTAGTCTATACAGGCACAAGACAGGAACAAAACCAGGGAACTCATGTATAAACGGTGCGTACGCACAGAAATGTTGCACAAGAACTTTTCCACGTTCAAATCGCGATGTATAAAACCTACACTTGGTGTTAAGCCACGCACTTTTCCATGGTACCTCATGCCTTGTCGTACGCAAGTTCTCCGCTCGGTTTTGCAGATTGGGGGCACCCAGCGTCAAAGCAGTGGTACTGTTCCTGTGTGGTTACTCATTATTTTCCTGATGCGGCTTTATAAATACACTGAAACTAACTGCATATTGTTTATTAGCGTAATGCATCTGATTGTAATTAACTTGTAACAATATAATGGTCCAGGGAATAGCCATAGTATTCCAAATACCATAACTGCTTTCGCGTTATTACTCTCACTGCACCTTCTACTTCTTGTTCTTCTTTCAGCTGCTCCCGTTAGGAGTTGCCACAGCGGATCATCTTTATCAATATCACTCTCACTGCACCACTCAGAGTATTTATATCACTGTATCTGAGTGGGGAAGCACAGCAACAGCTGATCGGAAAGAGAATTATCGGTATACAGTATCAAGAACACGCTGTCTCAGCCACGGCAAAACGTTTCAAAGCCTTTCCTGTACGGACTTCGCGGTTCAGAAACAGTTTCATCCCAAGAACTTTAAACGCACTCAATCAATTGCTCCTTGTAGAACTGTTTGTACTGATAAGTACAATCACCCCACTATAAACTTGCACTACAGTTATAATATTAAACAAACTGAGCCACTTTATAAAGAGCGTATTTACATATGATGACAATATCATTTTTAAGATGAAATGCAGCAAAATATGTTTATTATATTATACGGATAAAACTTTAACTTCATTTAAATAATCTATATTCTTCACTGGAACTGGCGTGAAGGATAGAATAATTAACCATGTACAACGAAGATATTTCAATGTCCCTTAAACGTTTTGAAGAATCGGCACTCTAAGCATACAGATGGCTTAACGTCTATTACAGAGCTGATTGTGTGGCGATTGTTTACTTGGAGAAAGAAAAGCAAGGACTGCAGGGGCAGCCACGCCAATATATACTGCTCAAAAGAATTAAAGGAACACTTTTTAATCAGAGTATAGCATAAAGTCAATGAAACTTATGGGATATTAATCTGCTCAGTTAAGTAGCAGAGGGGGTTGTTAATCAGTTTCAGCTGCTGTGGTGTTAATGAAATTAACAACAGATGCACTAGAGGGGCAACAATGAGATGACCCCCAAAACAGGAATGGTTTAACAGGTGGAGGCCACTGACATTTTTCCCTCCTCATCTTTTCTGACTGTTTCTTCACTAGTTTTGCATTTGGCTACAGTCAGTGTCACTACTGGTAGCATGAGGTGATACCTGGACCCTTCAGAGGTTGCACAGGTAGTCCAACTTCTCCAGGATGGCACATCAATACGTGTCATTGCCAGAAGGTTTGCTGTGTCTCCCTGCACAGTCTCAAGGGCATGGAGGAGATTCTAGGAGACAAGCAGTTACTCTAGGAGAGCTGGAGAGGGCCATAGAAGGTCCATAACCCATCAGCAGGACCAGTATCTGCTCCTTTGGGCAAGGAGGAACAGGATGAGCACTGCCAGAGCCCTACAAAATGACCTCCAGCAGGCCACTGGTGTTAATGTCTCTGACCAAACAACCAGAAAGACTTCATGAGGATGATCCAAGGGCCCCATGTCCTCTAATGGGCCCTGAGCTCACTGCCCAGCAGCATGCAGCTCGATTGGCATTCGCCATAGAATACCAGAATTGGCAGATGCACCACTGGTGCCCTGTGCTTTACAGATGAGAGCAGGTTCACCCTGAGCATGTGACAGAAGTGAAAGGGTCTGGAGAAGCCATGGAGAACATTATGCTGCCTGTAACATCATTCAGCATGAGCAGTTTGGTGGTGGGTTAATGATTGTCTGGGGAGGCATATCCATGGAGGGTCACACAGACCGCTACAGGCTTGACAAAGGCACCTTGGCTGCCATTAGGTATCAGGATGAAATCCTTGGACCCATTGTCAGACCCTATGCTGGTACAGTGGCTCCTGGTGCACGACAATTCCTGGCCTCATGTGGTGAGAGTATGCAGGCAGTTCCTGGAGGATGAAGGAATTGATACCATTGACTGGCCACCACACTTTCCTGACCTAAATCCAATAGAACACCTCTGGGACATTATGTTTTGGTCCATCCAATGCCACCAGGTTGCACCTCAGACTGTCCAGGAGCTCAGTGATGCCCTGGTCCAAATCTGGGAGGAGATCCCCCACAACACCATCTGTCATCTCATTAGAAGCATGCACTGATGTTGTCAGGCATGTATACAAGAACACAGGGGCCATACAAAGTGCTGCGTACAATTTTGAGTTGCAGCAATTAAATTTTGGCAAAATGGACTAGCCTGCCACATAATTTTTTCACTCTGATTTTTGGGGCGTCTTTGAATTCAGGGCTCTGTAGGTTGATCATTTTCATTTCCATCAAACGATGTGGCATCCTTTCGTTCCTAACACATTACCCAGTCTATATCAGTATAGATATCCAGGAGGATTTCTTTTTCCCATTGAGATCTGATGTGTTTTCAAAGTGTTCCTTTAATTTTTTTGAGCAGTTTATATTGAATATAAAACAGAAAGAGAAAATAACAACACAGCTAAAAACGCAGCGGCAAATTTCGACAAAAGTTAAACTCTTGTGTCATGAGCACGAGGCGGCTATGCAGTGTCCGCAATAGACGTGGCCATCTATCATGCATAAGATACCATATTGACATTGGCGGGCGAAGGGGCCACCGATTCTTTTTCTGCCCAGGGCCGCCACACGCCTAGAGCCGCCCATGAGTACTGCTGCAATAAATACTTTAATCAAAGGTCACGCACAATCACTGCGCCGTGAAACCCATGTTTAATAACGTGCTTTATCTCCTATCATCATGAAAATGATATCACGTATACATCTCAGTATTTTAGTTATTCAGAGCTGTAATATCATGAATGTAATTGATTCTGTGTCCAGTTGGAGGAAGAGAGCCGGTTTAAGAAGCAAGTAATGATTTACACACATAGAGCACATAGAAGATCACATACAAAACAAAACATTTAAAGTGCTACTTTAATTACGATGTGATTTGAGAAACTGGTTAATTAAACGATTTTAAGATGTTTATGATGTTCTACTTTAATGACAAAATAAACTACATGGTTAAAGTGGAAATTTCGAGATTGAAGTTGACATTTCGTGCTTTTTCCCTCTATGTGCCTTTTTTTTCTCTGTACCCAAATAAGCTTTCATATGACAATCAGACGGTGGGTTACAACACGTCTTTTCACGGCAACTTTAATATCTGAAAAGTTCTTTTTTTATTTCCGTCACTGTGCAACTTTGTGAACGTGAGCTTTCAAGTTTCTCCAACACGCTATGTCACTTGATCAACTTTCTTTTGTTGATTATACCACGGTTTAAATAAACAAATAGTATGTTTTTCTTTTGCCTCCACTTGGTATTTGCTGAAATTCTTATATTTTCCCCTGTGCTTTTCCTATTGTCTTTTCACAGAAGGCTGAGCTTAAGGGCAATTTATATTGATTTGCATATTCATAATTCTGGGAGGAGTTGAGGTGGGACAGAAGGCGCGTGCATGTGCATTAGTTTTCATGCTGATCGGGATTTATGTAGCGGAAGAACGCGGAAGTTGGAGTACACACAGATTCCTGCATCTGGATTTTTCTGTGCGTAAGCACATTTCGGCTTTTGTGCTTATGTCATGTTATAGTGCAAATTCTATGCACGGCATTATACGTGAGGCCCCAGAGCTGGATGCGTGCACACACACACACACTAACATAAGTTGCTTTTAGCATAACAATTTAGAATTACCCATTAACATGCATATATTCTTAACGGAGGTGGAAGCCACTGTACTCGTAAAAAACTGAAATGAACATTGGGGAAATTTATAAAGTCCACACAATGCAATATGACCCTAAGGTATGGGGGATTAATGGTAGAAGCATTAACCATACATCACCGTGATTATTACTGTAAGCGTCCAATTTTAAAACATGCAAACTTGAATGTATGCATTTTCTGTGGAAGTCCACAGACTGACATTGCAATAACTATTGGTGGTGAGTAAGGGATAAGAGATAAAACAACATAGCAGAAGTTATCAAACCCACTTATCTCAGGGTGATAGGAACTTGGTAGTCAGCTACACAATTACATTAGTCTGCTCCTTTGAATGACCTATTTTGAGATAGATATACTGTATATAATTAAAAAAAATCCTGGGAGAGGAAGACTAAAGAGACGAGACATGATCTTCACATGAAGATCACGGAAGACACTAAAAAGACCTGCAAGACGAAAGAGATTGGCCACAGAGCATCTAGCGGGGACCTTAATCATGAGACTTTGTGCCAAGAGATTGACCCAGGACCGTCTCACAGGGACATAGAACATGAGATTCTTGCAAGACACACCCTACTTACAACCAATATCAAATAAAACCAAAAGGGCAGCAAAACACTCAGACATGTAAAGGCTTTGAACACACACAGATCCAGTGCTCTTAGCGCATATAAAGCGTATAAGGACAATACGTTATAGATGAAACGTCGACGACTAAGCAAAGAAGAATGAGCAGCACGGAGAAAAGAGGCCCAAAAGCGTTGGAGAGAAAAAAAATGCAAAAAAGAAAAATAATAATCTAGGTGCAAATTCAGAAAAGAAGGAAAGTAATAATCAGCCCGGAACAATTGGAATTGGAAAAAAAAAACATTTCCAATTGGGCTCAGAATTAAACCTCTAACAATAAAAAACAAAGTAGAACTTCATAAAGATGTTCGAAAACGTTGGAGCTATACACATGCAGATCAGGTTAGAGATTATGAAAGCAGTGGAATTCGAAAGGCTCAAAAAAAATGTTGGCTTGTTACAAAATGCCTAACTTGGTCCCAGGTCTTAAAACAACGACAAGCAATACATGTGCATATTGGCATATTTAATATTTTCTGACTAAAACACTACTCTTACCGAACCTGGAGGGTACTGCCATTTTTGTGATTCATGGTGATCAGTAATGAATTTCACTTTTGGCCCAGAAGAAATGCACTCTAACAAGATGACTCACCAGTCATGCAAATTGACCTGTGTCATCAAAGTTGCAACAGACTACACCAAACTGATTTTCTTAAAACCATTAAAGATGGTTTTGTGAACTTTGATGAGATGCATGGTGTCTCGAACAACAAATGGCACAGAAGACTAACTACTTGCAGGTACAATAAGAATCAGAGATTAGACTCACTACACATTCACATATGGGAGTATGACTTTTAGCTGTATGCCTGTCATCAATGTACCACCCTCCACTATGTTGGTTCTGAGGCGACAATGTCATATCATCTTTAACCTTCCTTTGTGAAATGATTCCCATCACGTCTGCTCCTTTGTGGAAAAGAGCATCGGCTGTTGTGAAACAAGAGTGCCTAGTGTGGCTCAATGACAATGAGATTGAGACTCCAATAACCTGACCAAGCTTTTGAGTAATTGGTCTAAGGAAAGCTTGTTATATAGCAGAAACCTTGGAAAAATTATAAGAGTTAACGAAAATGACCAGTACTTGTAAATCGTTCCATTCCAGAAATTCTTACGATTGATGGATTGGCATCATTCTGAAGAACACACAGCCCTGGACTCAACACCAAAGACATTTGCCAACTCTGAATTTCTCTTTAGGATTATCAATCTATACAAGACAGCTTGGAAATGGTCACATTATGAGGGAAGGTCTTTATGGCAAATAGACAGTGAATCACATTGGATCTCAATGAACAGACTGATCCTACATTATCTGACAAATTTTTCTTACTGTTTTAAAAAGATGTTTTTTTGACCTCTCTTAATTTAAGCCTGCTGTAGATTTACCGATCAACTAATACTTTCCTTTCCTTTCAGTTAGACAACTATATTTCTGTTTATAATACTCTCTACACTGTACACCTACCTTTGTTCAGAGGTCAGATTTTTATGGATCCCCTCTACACTACTTTTGGTAGTGGTAATGCTTGGACATACAATACTGTGTTTATGCACACATGCATGCTCAGTCACAACAGGTCAATTTGCCAGTAGGAGAAACTGCCCAGAAATGGCACAATAAAAGTACACAGACTAGAAATCAAAGTGGAGTTCAGAGATGGCAACACTAGGTTCTGTGCCACCATGTCTACCTACTTGCTTTTTGGAAAAAAAAAATCTCTCAACTATTAACTTAATTAATTAAAAAATCAGAATGTACAGCAGCTAACTGTGGAAATCTGAATCATGAATCACCTAAGTGCACATTTTATCAGTTGAGTGTGGAGCCATCTAGTGAGAAAATGTAGAATACAATAATTCAATCATTTTCTTGCCTGTTTTATCCAGTTTAGAGGCTCAAGGTGCTGAAATAAACAAAGGCAGTAAACCGCAAAGGCTTTCTATTAAAATAATATACTGCCTGTTTCAGAAAACTATTTCAAATTCTTATAACAAATTGAAATCTAAACATATAATAGTTAATCTAATAATATTACAACAAAATATTAAATATTAGACTAAATTAATTACTTTTATTCTCAAGATCCATTTTATTAAGTATCTTCATTTGGCCCTTAAATGTTATATTTGTCCCAAGAGATATCAAAAGTCTTGTTCTTTATAAAATGAAACATGCATATTAACTCATATTAGTACAAATTTATAAAACAAGAACCTAACTACCCAAATTATTAACCATTTTTTTCTTTATAATTTTGTTGTACCTACCTGTGGCATAACAGGTAATGCTGCTGGAGACTGGATTTAAAATTCATGCTGGTCCCCACCATTTTCCTCCTGAATCCCAAAATCTCACAATTTAGGCTAACTGGCAACTAGAAACTGGCCTGGTATGAGCAATTGTGGTTGTGATCATAAGTGTGCTCGCAATGGACTGGCACACCATCCACTGGTTAGCTCAGGCCCTTGTACATGATGCTGCCTTAATAAGTTAGCTTTGAAAATATGAATGGAGTGAGTGATTATTGTTGCCATGCGTTGGAACCCTATTATTTTTAATTAAAGGGCTTAGAAAATTGATACAGGTAGTCAGTTTAATTCAGCTAATTAAAAAAATGTGAATATACCAGGAAATGCTGTATACTACGTTTTACTTTTTTTATGCATTTGGTCAATTAAAAACAAATGGTTTCTTTTTTGCAACTGTTAATTACACATTAGAAATTCCGTGCTGTGTGGCACACTAGTGTGTTTTTTTTTTGCACATTTACATTTTTTACAGCCTGTTCAGATGATGATAGCAGCTCAACCTCAACACTGTTTTACTGAAATATAGAAATATTTGTACTATAATCCTGTTATATTACTAAAGCTCCTAATGCTATTCACTTTTAATTATAACCATGGTCCAAAACAGCTTTTTCATTACAAGATTATGATGATCCAAAGCAGCTGTGCAATTCAAGAACCAATAGTGGGCAGGATGTCAGTTCATTACAAGGCCAAAACTCACAAATACTCTCACACACTAGATTAAAATTGGAATGTCAGACCAACATGGATAGTTTATGGATGTAGGAGGAAAATTGAGTACCTAGAGAATGCCCATGTGGACAACACATACAACCAGTATCCCAGCAGGAGTCAAATGCAAGTCCTTAAAGCTGTTTGGCAACAAGACTCATCCCTACACTACTGTGCTAACCAATTTAGTAAGTCCTCTGACCACAACTCAGTCCAATGTACATATGAAATCTGCTTATGTAATATAACTTACCTTATTAATACTCAAATATTCACATGTAAGAAATACCATATAGGAGATAACGATGATAACTGATGTCAGTGTATTTTCAAAGTTTGAAAACTGTAAATTAGAGATAAAATGTTTTGCATCACTGGATGACCGTAAAATGTCACTCGAGATATTTTACTAGGCTGTTCTTCTGAAACACTCTTCTACAATTTCAAAAGCTCTTCTAAACTGACAGGTTTCTAAAACTACAAGAGCTTGTAAAGGCTGAAACCAGCTTGCATCAGCAAAAGGGGAAAAAAAGAAATAAATAAATCAGAACAGATGAATGATGAGAAAATAAAAATTGGAGACACTATATTTTGGCTATTTTTGCTTAATAAAGGCTAAACATCTGAATCTGTAAGCTTTTGTTTTTATACATCATGAAAGGAAGAACATAATCATTTATTGCTCCCACATGTATTAAGTGCTAGCTTCTTACACACCTTCCAATAGTTACTGTATATGTATGTGGAGTAATTTATAAAATCCAGTGTGGTGTGAAAATAACATTCTAAAAAAAAAAAAAAAAAAAAAAAAAGGGATGATGTTTTTTTTGGCGGTTTATCAATTTCACATTAAATTCCCAGTGTGCTTTTTACCAGTTCAAGAAATCTGAAAAAAGTATGTTAAAATTTTTTGCATATATGATTTGATCATTCTCCTTAACCAGCTCATATAATGCCATGATTTTTTCTTAGCTTCTTATATTAAAATCAGATTTACACTACCATTTTGGTTAATCTAAAAAATTAACAAAGAAATCCTCCATAAAAATTTAAATTTACAAATTAACACAAAATGTCTAAAAGCACAAATAATTTTTATTCTCTAAATAGTTCTTCAAAACATTATACATATAAGAATAAAACACTAACTACAATGTAAACAGTTGCCTGCAGCACAATTACTGAAAGACAAATCTGGTAAAGTTAGCCTTTGAACTTAACTGAAACATATACAACAGAAAAATCCTAGGACTTGGGATTTATACATGATATAAACATAAAATAATTCAGTTATGCTAAATACTTAACATCTGAATGTGCTTTAATGTACTTGATACTCTGCATTTCTGCAAAATGATGTGAAAGTTTTCTCAACAACTAAATCACTCTTATTTCTGAAGTCTGTTAATATACACTATATTTTGTCTTTTTCACTTAGTGAACTGGTGGAATGATCACAGTTAAAAAAATTATCGTACCCAACCCTATTAATTGCTCTTGTCAATTATATAATATATAGTGTATACATACACACTGTAAATACACACTAAAACATCAACCTTTTGTCACTCTTTTTACAATTCTACAGCAGGATAAAAGGCACATTTAAAATATTTACTCAAAACAAAACCAAATTAAGTACAAAACTAAAAAAAGTAACGCATTTCACCCACAGCAGAACTAAATAAATACCTAGAAACACTTCTGTTTCTGTAAATAGTCTCATGTGGACCAGATAAGAAACTGCTCTTCACATCGAGTTTGACAGCATGTATTTCTTCCACTTTTGGCCACATCTAGTAATGTTTCCTCCCTCTGTACATAACTTTAGAGGGATTAACATTTAAAATTCACATCAATATTTGTCAATTTTTAAAATATTACTCTAGCTTATTAAACAAGCACTAATAAGTTAAGAGAAATTTGACAATAGTGCACAATACCTACTGTATCATTTATTACTAATTCAAAGCTCTCTCTCTTTGCATATAGTACTACCATAACCACACAAGTTTTTATTAAAAGTCTACAACAGCTTGAAATCAAATGAGTTTATCATGTCATGGAATCAAATGAAATTTTTCAACAGAGGATCCTGAAATAATACTACAGAATTTGTCCATTCATCATTTGGAATTTTGTTTACCCATTACAGGGTTGAATGGACTAAAGTGCTAATACATGCAGTAAAAGGCAGGAACCAACCCTGAATGAGATGTCAGTCCATCACAGGAAACTCAAACAGATGGCCTCCACTCACACTGTGGCATTCATTGGGAATAAATGTATCAGATAAAGTAGATCCATATATTCTGTAGGAAAAAATTCTCTTTAGAACTTTCCATTCTTATCCACATGGAATTTATACATTACCACACATCTGCTTCTCCAGATTTGCCCAGTTTCTCAATAGCTGTTATAGGTATCTTTGTTATTAACACAGAGTTGGGTGTTACAATTTTAACAAGGATCTAAAAAATTTGTTGCTTTGCATTTTTTGCAGTGATACTTCTAATGGATCCTTTCCACACTGTCTAAAAAAAAAAAAAAAAATTCTACAGGAAAGAGAGACCAAGTTACTAGTCAACCCTCATCCATAACACAGCATAGAAAGCTGTTCTTGGATACAACACACAAGCTGCTGACAAACCAATACACATGCTATTATGTTTAAAACATCTTAATTTAAGGTATATTAGTGCTAAAAGTACTATAGTATTGCCCCTTAAGCTTAGTGTTTCAAAGACCACTTCTTAAGGTGGCTCTACCAAACATATGTTTTTAAAAAGGCTAGTTTTTAAAGCTTAACAAGAAGGCTTACTGTCAACTCTTACGCAGAAATTTAAAAATCTCTCTCAGTCTCTCAACAAAAATAAAATGAGCTGTGAGATTAATGTCTCTCATTTATCTTACTTAGGTGCTGAAGAGCAAAACTGCACTTATAAACACAAAAAGTAATTCTGACAAGGAATGAAAAAACACTACAAATACACACACACACACAAATATCACATTTTAAGTTCATTTCAACAGCTCTGAGAAGTTTGGACAAACAGATAAGAACAGAAATGAAATTGGTTCCACATTATAGCACTTTCTTCTTAAGAATTAGTGGTCCCACGTTATCTCCCGTCAACTCATTATGTTTTATGTGAGACTTATCACAAACGGGAAACTGAAATAGAAAAGAAGAAGCAAATTAGGCAACTGTAAATAGCTGAGCAAACATTATTTGTGCTCATTATACTCTGGCTGTTTAAAAAAGTAAACACACAAGTGAATGAGAATTCAGGAAAATTAATCCATTCACATGTAGTATGCAAAACAAATCTTTTGCCAAGTTCCTTAAAAAATAGCCAACTTCAAAGCTAAAAATGGGATAAATAAAATTTTATTATACATAGAAACTGGCTTCCAATAAAGAAATCAATTGGACAAATGAAAGAACAGTGAGACTACAGCTGAGCATCAGTGTCTTTGACAACATCTAGTCCTTTCCCATAAAGGTACACTAGCAGTAGGAATAACACAGATATTGGTTGGTGGTAGTAAAACAATTAGTTAATCACAAATACTCACATCTGAGATATTTTTAAGTTACAATCTTTTTTTTACAAGTGAATATATATTTGCATTGCATGCGCTGTATCTTTAATCTGAAATACAGCAATTTTAAATAAATTATTTTACAATAAAAAAAAAAAATCACTATTCTTACTGTTTTCGATCGCCAACACCTGCAGTAACAGGCACTAGGACTGTTAAGATCCTCAATGTCGATTTCATTTACAACTTTTGGGTTTTCTTTCTGAATCTTCAAATTAATAAGACTGTCCTTCTGTTTTTTCTTTTTTGGAAGGAAAGGACGAATGGTGATGTACCCAAGGAGAGCAAGAATGCCAAGCAATGGAAGTAGGCGTAACCACTCTGAAACTAATCACAGACATTTAAGAAGGCAAACGTTATTTTCGCATATGATCATTTACTTTAAATCATCTATCAATGACCCAGAAATACAGGTTTACAAGTCATCAAATAATTCCTAGTCAAGATGGCTTTTACACACTGGTAGGTCTTATTTTTTCCAAGATAATATGTAATCTTGCACACACAATATTTAGTTTTACAGTTTAATGCATTGTATAATCAAAATAAAAGTATAACAAAACTATTCTACAAAACTTGACCTAAAAATACAATCAGAGTTTCAAATAACTTTATATTTTGATGATATAGTTAAAATATGCATGCAGACCGGGTTAGTGTTATCTTTATTGCTTTAGTTGTAAAGTAAATGGCTTGTTAAAAGCAAAGTAAATTAAAACATCATCTCACAAGACTTGTGCTGCTAATGGTACCAGCAGGTGAGTTCAAGAACAATTTGACACAATACACTAAATTATTAAAGCTAAAAATAAACTGGACAAGTGAGTACAGCTGTGCATGCATGTCAAGCTTTAACTTTGATGAAACTGATACAGTGTTAAAAATAAATGACTAATGATATGTTCAAGTACAATAAAGGCATCAAAGTACATTTATTACCACTTATTATTTGACTGCGTGCGATTCAATGTTACATTTCTTTTTTTTCCCAATTGGAGTACAGTCAGTTGATGTGACTTGCTCATCATCACACAATGTCAGTAGTGCGATTTGAACCCACAGCTTTAGGGTTTGAAGTCCAAAACCTCAACCACTATATAAATGTAAAATGCAAGTAACAATGAAGGCTAAAGTTTGCTAGAGAGTTAAATTATTAATCTAAAAACTGTAAACTCTGTCTTTAATAAAAATAATTTAGAATTAAATTTTGGGACCAAACATAACCTTAAATGTCTTTTTAACAATATAAATGTTCTAAAGTGAGAGAGTGGGCAGCCATAATTCCTGACCAAGTTGATAAATGCTTGCATCATAGTATGCGGTATGGCACTGCACAACTCAATTGTAACGTGATTCTTGACTTTTGACCAATATATATTTTATTCTAAATGAGACCACTTGTTGCTTTTAATACAAATTTATATTTCATCTTAATAATAATATGCTGAACCTAATTCCATTATTTTTCCATTATTATAATACAATAACAAATGGAAGAGTCAACTGACAAATTCCATTATGTGTCAGTATATTTTACAGCATTGTGTAGAACCCACAAGAAATGTAAATTTGTGATTTACTTAAAATTTTCAGCCTGTCCTCAATCACTACAAGTAACAAAGGCACCCCCTATTACTCATGTATTTTACTGCATTTTTTCCACAGGTTTTGAACACTTCAGCAGACTTAATATTTAAAAAAATAATCTGCTTCTCAAACATCAACCAAGGTTTTTAAAATTGTTGTACATTTTCCACCTATATTGTATCTGGATATACTGTATTTTAGTGGGAATAATTACATATAATTGCACATTTAAATGTACCTCCAGGGTGTCCGGAAAGAGACTGCAGTTAGATCTCACTGACGGCCCGACTTGCTCACTGTAAGATGAGGGGCTTTAATCTGTCATATTGGTTGATCAGTTCATTAAAGAATGCTGCTGTTTGTTTCTCACCACTGTGAGAAACGGTATGTGAATTGATCAGCCTGATCACTCTTGGAAGAAAGAAGGAGCAACTAGACTTGATCTGATTAACCGGGACTTACGCAAGCGGTGTTATGCAAAATGATTTATATTTGTGTACATGTGTGGATTTTTTCAGACATTTTATTATGTATGTTTACTTTGTGGGGTTTGTTATTTTATGGTTTTTATCCCATTTTTTTTCCAGAAATAAAGTCCATTACTCTAAGGGTACACTGTATTATGTGATGTTTGATATTATTAGATGATGTTTGTTTTTATTTTTTGGCTAAGAAACAGTTTCTAGGAAAAACTGCTACTCCTGAACTACAAGGTGGGCATGAACTTAAGACTTTATCAAATGGCTTTTTATTGCGCTGTTGACAACATACCATGCACTACCACGAAAGGCACCTGCTATCTGGAAAGTTCAAGATTTGTTGAAATATCTCGAACGGATTATGTAGTGTATATTTTTGAATTTTGGAAATCTCCAATTTAAAAGCACTGGTGAGTCTTAAAATAAAGACAAATGTTCTGTGTGACTTCAATTCCAGATTATTCTTATGTTTCAGATTTACCCTATTACAGAGTCACTTATCTATCCTATCTAGTAACTAATCAAAGAGACAGATTTGACAGTATCATACAGTTAAAAGCCAAGCCTAAATAGAACTGTGGTGGCTGAAATGGCTTTCATTCAAGTAATGTCAAAATTGCATCAATCAATGTACTGTTGTTTGTTATGTAGGTGTAGGGTCTGTTTCTAATTGTAGTTCATATTTCTTAAGCATAATGTTTTGTTTCTGCTTTTTAATATTAATAAGTACTAGAACTGTTAAAACTTGTGATCTAAAGCTTAAACTGTTGGCTGCAATGAACCAGAACACATAGCACATCATATAGAACTTTGTCAATAAATAATAGTGTCAGAGAAATACTGAATCATTATCTGTAAATCATTGGGTTGTTTTAAGTGTACACAGCATTATGCTATGGGAATGCTTCTCTGCAGCAGGCCCTAGAGGGCTTGTGAGGGTAGAGGGTAAAATACAGCAAAAATGCTTGGATATCTGGAGGAACACCTGATGCAATGCGCAGAAATCTGTGCCTTGGGAGAAGATTTTCTTTCCAGTAAGTCAACCAGTACATTTACATGATCGCACAGCTAAGCAGAAGAATGTTCTGCACGCAATCCATTAACAGAAACATTATTAGTAAGGTGTTAGTTTATTTTTAATCCACCTATTTGCTATAGATATGTTGAAACGGTGTAATCCGGTGATGCAGTGGTCAGTGTTCATAATGCAAATAATCAAGGGTTGAGGGTAATCTACAAAGAGGATAAATGTTACTTACTTGGGACCACATAAAGGACTATAAACATTTCTATAAAACACAAGAACATTATCATAGGCGTCATGCTAGATTTCGGATTCATGGTGGCAGATGATGACATTTAACTCTTTTTGGCACAGTTTAGTGATGTTAGAGTGCTTTGGTAAAGGAGAATTCCAGAAGGTTATTTGCACATGTAAACACGTATTTTTAAGAAACCAAGCTTCTGCCTTAACTGGGTTATTCACCTTATCTCGGTTATGTGTGTGCATGTAAACACACTCAATGACCCCAAACATAAAGCCAAAGCTACATTGGAATTGTCTTAAACTAACAATTTTAATGTCCTAGAGTGGCAGAGTCCAGATCTCAGTCCAATTGAGAATTTGTTGCCGGACATGAAAAAGGCTGTTCATTCACAATGCCCATGCCACAGAGGTTGAGCAATTTTTCACAGAAAAATGGGGAAAAATTGCAGTGTCCAGATGAGCAAAGCCGATATAGAACCAAGCATACAGACTCAAGGCTGTCATGGCTGTCCAAGTCAGTACAGTATTGCCCCCAGAATCTGAACGCTCCAGAACTCGAATAACTTGGAATCCAAACGAAAAATTTGAGCAAGTTTTGCCCCGGAATCCGAAAGCCCAGCAAGTTGTTTGTGTGTTTGTGCGTAAGTTTTCCCAGTGCTCGGGCCTCCCATACACTTTGTCATTCAGTTCGTTGTTGGAAGCTGTAGCGAAAGCATCTTGTGTGATTTTCGCTGGTAATTTTATGCTTTTGTGCCTGTTTTGTGTTTTTTTTTTTTTAAGTAATAACAACTTAGTGTATTCACCAATTGGTCCTAAAAAGTGTAGTGAGGAAAATAAGAGTAAGAGGGAAGCTGTTAGAGCTACAACTGAAGTTAAGAAAGAACTTATCGCTAAGCAAGAAAGCGGTACACGTGTGGCTTCTCGTTACTATGCTCGGGATGCCTAAATCGACTGTTTGTACGATTTTGAAAAATAAAGAAGCTATGAAAGCAGCTGAAGAGGCAAAGGGTTACGACACTGACCTCTAGGACAACGAAAAGTATGGAAGAGTTTGGATTAATGAAAAACAGGTTTTTATATTTTTAATTTACATTTTTATTCATATACTATTATTATTTGTTAATATTTTACCTTAAAATCCAGTGTATTTACTGTTAAAATCATTTTGAAAATTTGAGTTTGGGGGACCCAGGAATGAATTAATACAGTTTCTATTATTTTAAAGGCGAAAAACTGCCTTGGAACTCGAACAAGGTCCTGGAAAGGATTATGTTCGAATACCAAGGTATCACTGTACTTGGTAGAAGCACCTTTAAGGGGTGTATAATTCTGTGATCAGTTATTTTGTGTTTTATATTTGTAATTAATTTAGATCACTTTGCAGAGATTTTTTCCCCACTTTGACATTAAGTCCTTTTTATTTGTTGATAAGTGTCAAAAAAGCCAAATTAAATGCACTGTGACTCAATGTTGTAAAAAATACGTGAAACCTCCCAAAGGAGGTAGAGTGCTAATCACAGATGGTATCAATCAAACATACAGTATGTATGGAGGCACCACTTGTTTTCTTTTCAATAGTTGTTGCAAGTTCATTTATATTTTATTCCCTCTTTTGAATGACTTAGGCCCTGTCCACACGACTATATTTTCATTTAAAAACACAAATTCTCCATTTTTGCCTTGCACTCACACTACCCCAAGTGTTTCAACGCACAGAAACAAAGACTTTTGAAAAAACTCCCCAGAGCTGTATACTTCCAAAAATGCAGTCTCAGTGTTGTAATGTGTATGGGAGAAAATGCAGACTCTTGACCATGCTCTGATTAGTTTGTGCTTGTAATAAGCAGGCTACAATCAGGGAAGGGCCACATAATTAACATCTCATTCTCTGGTCATTCTTCATGGAAGAAAAACATATTGCCACATAGCATGGAAAAGAATAGTTGCTTTCCAAGGCGCTTGTTGTGCTGCTTACCTTTATGCATCTAAAAATTGCATTTTGTACAATTTTAATTCTGCATGCATGCACAAAAAAAGCAAATAATTTACAGATTGTTAGTTATGAGATAAATCCTGTGGTCGGAGGCATTACCATCCCTTCAGGGATTTTTCCACCAAAATACACAGTGTAGGACAATTATTACGTCATATGTATTTTCAGTCATCTTAGTGTACATGGAGATACTTTTGTAAAAGGTGTGAAAACACTAGTATTGATGGAGATCATGTTCACTGAAAAATGCCATTTTGAAATGAAAATGTAGTAGTGTAGATGTAGACTTAGTAACTGGCATAACCAGTATTAAAAACTTTCCTGCATTACATTCTGAGTTGCCTTCTCTGGCTGCGGTGGGCTGCTGCCCTGCCCAGGTTTGGTTCCTGCCTTGTGCCTTGTGTTAGCAGGGATTGGTTCCAGCAGACCCCCATGACCCTGTATTAGGATGTAGCGGGTTGGAAAATGACTGACTGACTGCCTTCTTTGGTCTTATTTTTCATGTCATTGGCCAAAACTGGACCACAGGTAATATGATACTGATAAGATTAACTATAAACTAAAACTGAAGTCTCAATGTAAATGAAAATAGAAAAAAACAAACTAATTACCCATTAATCTTTAATTTAAAAGTAGCAAGTAAACAGGCACAAATTACCATTCATATCCACAGATAAATATAAATGGTTAAATGAGGTAGAATATGCCTGTCAATCAAGTCCCTAACTTTAATTTTAATAGTGAAAATGAATGAATAGCTAACTGCAGCTATTCAAATATATCCACAGCTATCTGATTCAGTCTTGTCATCCATATTGCCATCATCATCAGCATCTATTAAAACCAATTTGTCAGAGTGCCAGGACTTCTGTGTCAGACAGACACAAAAGGTCCAAAGTTCCACTGCAATTGCTTCTGTGGTGAAAAGAACGCAGTGATTGATACAAAGGTTGGCATAAAGATTTGTTTCTGCACAAACTTTAAAAAAAATAAAATAAAAAAACTTTGCCACCAACATCTGTTTCTTGTGAACACATCATTTTAAAGTTTGGATAGGTAACAGGACTAGAATTTCATTTTTGAAAGGGGGAGGGTGATGAAATTCTGCTTGGAGAGTTCAAAAACCTACAGTTTTTCAACTATTGTAAATTTACATACATTGTACATGTAGCAATTTCCACACATATTTGGCCAAAAAAATTAAATTACAAGGGGAAAATTGCACCTGTAGAATAAAACAAAAATAAAAGTCACAGGTGATCAGTAAAAAGAGGACTTAAGCACTGAACAGAAGAATAAGTCATTTTCTTGAATAAAATGAATGGTTCTCCTTTTTTACAATATTCATAATTTATTCAGTTATTCAGTTACAGAGACACAATCACAGCCATTAACACATTTACAAGTGATGCTCTGATTGGTCAGATGCCGATCTAAACCAACTGATTTTCACTACAAAAGACCTGATTGGTAAATTGGCCTAATTTTCCTGAGCTTTACAGTAATTTAGTTGTAGTTCTCCTATACATGTTGTATAACACTAATTGACTAGAACAGGTCTTTTTTTGCTGAGAACTTCCTGTAAACAGAGAGAAGATTGGAATATTTGCTTTTCCCTTAAAGAAACTGGGAAAAAGACAAGGAAAAGGAAATTGGAGGAGTCATCCTGCACAATTAAACAAACAGCAAGAAAAGCTACATTATCCTTTTTATTTTTTGACCTTTTTATTTTGTCCTATAATTAAAATGGACACTGCTTGTCTGAGTTTGGACAGTGAGCAAGCTTATGTTTAGTACAGCAGATCACATTTTAAATTACAAAAATAAAAGAACAAAGAATTTGAAAATGCAAATTAATAAACAATAGGCTGGTTGGATTAAAAGCAAAAATTTACTTGTAAACTTGTTAAACACATTAGCCTTGTATCTTCTTGACAAATATCTTATGTACATTTGATAGCTTTGTGGTTTTTTTTAAGGTTTGTAGAGTGTTTATTATTTGTTTGTGTGTGCTATACAGCATAAGTTTTGATAAGAAACAAAATACTGCAAAATTAAAATGATAATCCAAATTTATAATTACACCTCTAGTTGGTACACATAAATAGTAAAAGTTATTTAACATTAAAATAATCTGTAGTGCAATTAATGATGAAAAATTAATAAAGCATATCACGGTATATTTAAATTAAAGCAGTGTTTAATTGCTAATATTAATTAATTGAATCAATATGTGAGAATATATTTTCTGTTACAAAAATGGTGAAAACCACTTTTTTTTAAATTGAGCTTTGTTTCAGAAAAGTACATTACAAAAGAAATTATGCAATATGACAGCTTTTATTTCTTTATTGAAATATGGATTATGTATAAATTGTTGTATTTCTCTACATATTAGTTAATAAATTATGTATTTTAAGAGGATTTTGTTTATTTTAGCATTTTTAAGGTCACCGAAAAAAAAGCCTTACAGAATTTTGTTAATAAAGGAGGATCAAGTGACACCCATGGTCTACAGTTTAATTATAAAAGTAATCAAAAGGTTTATATAGAACATCAGGCTTCTCTGCATTTGTTATGTAGAGAAGTATCAGTCCTAAAAAAAACTGATCAGAGGAACCCTAACATTTACCATCCCTTGACAATTATGTTTCCCAAAGTAAGCTCAAATTCTACCCAACAGATTTAATACAAACCCTCAAGCCTGAAATCTACTTATTGTCACCCATTACAACAATTACGTACAATTAGAACTATCACTAAGATCTTCAGTTATATCATATACATGAAACAAACTTGCAAATTTTCTTTAAATAGATCTTCATCAATAATAATAATAATGATAATGATGTCAATAGCAGTGATAACAATGAACCAAAGAAGAATATTTATGGTGAATGAGGGGTCTTGATTCTTATTACTAAAGCTTTTCTTTGATGGATTATGGATTCTCCTAGTGAGCATTTGTATTATGTATAATTTCTAGTTTTATTTTTCAAAACTAAGTAATCTCCAGTTGCTTCAGATGTAATGATGACCTACAGTTGCAAAGAAAGAAGTAGTAACATTTTGAAAACACAGTGGTGACATGATCATTTGGAATGAACTGTGAAGAAACATTTTAAAACCCAAGAGTGAAAAGTGCAGTTGGGCACCTGGGGTGACATGTGCAGTTTGAATGAACCATGAAGCAACACTATTAAACCCTGGGGTTACAGGCACAGTTGGAATAAAATGAAAAGCATGCTCTGAAACCTGGTGGTGACATGTGCAGTATGATTGAACCATTGAGCAAACGTTTTGAAACCCTGAGGTGACATGTACAGATGGAAAGAACCATGAAGCAACATTTTAAAACAAGTGAGTGTCATGCACAGTTGGAATGAAATAAAAAGCACTTTTCAGAATGTGAGGGTAACATGGGCAGTGGGAATAAATCATGAAACAATGCTTTAAAACCCTGGTGCAATATGTGCAGCTGGAATGAAACACAAAGCAGGTTTTGAAATCCTGTGGTGACATGCGCAGTAAGAAAAGACTAAGAAGCGGGGCTTCATAACTTTTGTTCTTTGAAAGCTAAATGAAGCATTGATAGGTGGAACAAAAATTTGTGAAGCAACTGTGTTGTAAATTGTTGTTTCCAAACATTTGTCAACCATCCCTTTAGTTATATTTTACAGAATATTTGTATTGTCATGCACAGAGTGTGCAGGTAACTGTGTCATGATGCACACTCTAACATGAGGGGTCTCTAAACCTCTTCTGTCTGATTGCCAGATCCAAGAGTTTTGAATCCTGGGTGTGGCAGAGTGAACAGGGCTGACACCACAATAAATTCAGCAAGAGTTATTATACTGGGATTGTTATCTTCTCTGTTATACATATGCAGGCATAATGCAGAACGCATACATTTTGAATGGGGGAAAAGAGAAGATGCATTATTGTAATATGCAAGCTATGGTTTGAAAATTATTCGCATCAATTTATTGGAGATTCTATGTGGAAATTATTCCTCCCCAAAGAACAAAATCTTGCAAGATTTTTCCCAAACATATTTGTTAACTTGTAATTACTGTTATGTCTTTGCTTGGACAGTGAATCACACCTATGAAACTCACATTTTATTTATAAAGCACTTTAAAAACAACATCAAGGCTGACAAAAGTGCTGTACAATAAAAACCCAACATATCACAGACACAATAACCAAAGGGTAAATGAAACAGAAACACAAACACATACAAGCTGAAGAGATTCATTATAAAAAGTATACAGATAGCCAACATATCATAATGGGTTAAAAGCCGGAGATGACTCATGACTCAAGCTCCTTTCAACAGCCCATGCAGAGTGCAAAGGGCCACTACTTTTGCCAGTGGAAATCCTCATCCAAACAATTGACTAATTAGGCTTCTAACAGAGGGAGTGTCAGTGACTTACTGATCATGTGATGGGTACATCTGAAACCTTTGCACTTCAAAAGTGTTGATACTTAAGCACTGAGCATCCCATCGCTATTGTCTCCTCTATTTTCAGCAAAAAATGCACTTTGCATTGGTAGGTGGGGCAACAACATGCCATCACTAAGCATACTGGTTAGTGGAGAGGTCCTCAATCAATGTCCTGGAGTGGCCATAGGTTTTTATTCCAGCCAATTCCTAATTAGAACTCAATCCTTTCTGATAACCAAACATGGTATTTATTTATTTATTTATTTATTTATATATATATATATATATATATATATATATATATATATATATATATATATATATATATATATATATATATATATATATATATATATATATATATATATATATATATATATATATATATATATATACCTTGTTAGTGCTTTCATTCATAAAAGACCCATTTCAGTTCCCTGGGGACTCATGTATAAACGGTACATACTCACAAAAATGTTGCATAAGCCTGTTTCCACGTTTAAATCGCGATATATAAAACCAAAACTTGGCTGGGACTGATGTGACACTGGAAGGATAGAATAATTAAACATGTATTACAAAGATATTTCAATGTTCCTTAAAAGTTTTGAAGAATCTGTGTTCTAAGCTAACAGATGGCTTAATGTCTATTACGCAGCTGATTGTGTGCCGATTGGGTATTTGGAGAAAGAAAAGGACGGACAGGAATTGGGGGTTAGTACATTTGAAAGAGACAGTACTGCTGCAATAAATTATTTCATCGAAAGGTCGCACACAATCATTGCGCCACCGTGTTCCCATGTTTAATAATATGCTTTAACTCCTATCATCATGAAAATGATATCAAGTATCCATCTCAGTATTTTAATTATTCAGAGAGCTGTAATATTGCAAATGTAATGGATTCTGTGTCCTGTCGGAGGAAGGGAAAGCCCGGAAGCAAGTAGTTTTTCACACACATAAAGCACATAGAAGATCAAATACAAAACAAAGCATTTAACGTGCTACTTTAGTTATGATGAGATTTGAGAAACTAGTAAATTAAACGATTTTAAGATGAAGTTTATGATGTTCTACTTTAATGACAAAATAAACTATGCGATTATAATGGAAATTTCGAGATTAAAGTTGACATTTCATGCTTTTTTTCCCCACTATGTGCCTATTGTTTTTTTCTCTTTCCTCTAATAAGCTTTCATATGACACTCAGACAGTGGGCTACGACTTTCCTTTTCACGGCAACTTTGATATATGACAACTTCTTTTTTATTTCGGGCACTGTACGACTTTGTGAACTTGAGCTTTTGAGTTTCTCCGACACTCTATGTCACTCAATCAACTTCCTTTTGTTGTTTATACCACTGTTTAAACCAACAAATAGTATGTTTTCATTGCCTCCACTTGGTATTCGCCAAAATTCTATTCCCCCAAGTATTTTTGCCATTGGTTTTTCACAGAACGCTGAGTTTAAGGGCTGTTTATATTAATTTGCATATTCAAAGAGGCATACAGTAAGTCTGGGAGGAGACGGGTTGGGACAGCAGGCGCGTGTATGTGCGTTACTTTTCACGCTGACCAGGATTTATGTAGCGGAAGAACGTGGAAGTTGGCGTTCGCACAGATTTATGCATCTGGATTTTTTTGTGCATAAGCACATTTCAGCTTTTGTGCTTACGCCATGTTATAGTGTGAATTCTACGCACGCCATTGTGCATGAGGTCCCTGGAGGTTGGGAGTGACTATAGGTTTTCACTTCAACCAACTTCTTAATTAGTACCCATTAATTTACTACTAAAGCAATATGTTATTTTGGGCTTAATTTTAGTTATCTTGTCTACTACAATTCAAAGCCATTAATTGCCTATTTTAGTTTTACAAAACTGCATTTAAGTTTCAATTGTTGCCTGTTTTCTTAGCCAGACATTACTTAATAATGAAATGCAGATAAGCAATAAGCTAGCAGCTCTCCAGCTAATGTACTTCCTTTTTAAACCTGTGCATATGCTCCATGATGTATCTGTGTTAAAAAATGTTTAGAAATAAATGAGATGGAATTGGAAGGATCATTAAGTTTAAACTTGTTCTGGTCTATAAAACACATGGGTAATGTTCTCGGAGAAAGAAACTCTACAGTGCAATTAAAATTTCTTTAGGATGAAAGAAAGCATTAACAAGCCTAATAGTTAAACACCAAGTTTCATTATTTGCAAGGATTGTCTTCTAATTAGGACAATAGTTGGAAGGAAAACACGCTGCCACTGTGGCCCTCCAGGATCATAACTAGTGGGTGTTGGAGTGAACATAAGAAAGAAAGTGAAACATCATTACAAATATTCATAAATGAAACAAAAGCTAATGCAAACTGTTTTTTCTAAATATATATCTAAACCATATACCATATCCATCATTGAAGCTAATGTTGCTCCAAATTACATATGAAACAAGGTAGGAGAAAAAAAAAAACTTACACTTTCAGTTTAAATGACTGAAAAAGAACAGTTGGGTGGCAATCCATTCAGTGCATGAAATCCCAAGATCACCGAAATGGCCTAATAAACACATACACTGAAAGCCTATGCAGAAAGGCCATCGCCAGGAGTGAAAGCAAGGACGTTATTGTGAAATGTCAAACTGTGTATTTTATTTCAAAAGATAATTTTAAAGCACACATCTTTATGGATGTAATGATATTTCAAAGAGAGGAGTGCCTCAACACTCTTAACTCCTGGTGCTATTGCCTGCCACATTACATGGAGTATTCAAGGAAATGACACAATTCAGTCTGAACTGCAGGACTATGTCTTATTATTTGTGCTTGCTGATGAGAACAAAGAAATTTGTCAACAGAAAGCTATGTCTCTGAAGAAAAAGAATAATGCCAGAAACCATCTTCCTATAAAAGTATGGAGCTAACACATGCTCCAAGAAGTACTGGGAATTCTGTAAGAGAACAATGCGCACACTGGGGTCATCTAGGAGTGATGTAGTATTGGTATTACTGCAGCAAACAAATGATTGTAATCACATTAGCTTATGCCAGCATTGCACCTTGAAAATCAGACATCAAACAGACTAGACTACCTTACACAAGTTAATAAATATTCATTAGTGCATTATTATTATTACTACAAGCATTCTGCTGCATGATTTGAAAACTCTGAAGGATCAGAAACAGTACTGGATAGTTACTGAATATGTTACCTATTTTTACTTGTATATATAGCGACTTCAGAAAGTTTACAGACCCTCTCTCTTCCTGCACATTTTGTTGAGCTATATATTATTAAATGAATTTGCCATTTTTCTACAGTTTTTTCTGAAAGCTTGCATTTAACAATATTAGCAAAAAATTTATATTTTTATGTTGTAATAAAAATACTGGAAAACTGACATGTGGATTATGCAACAACAGTAACACCAGTTACCCTATGGGTCTTTTCTTATTGTTTGCCTTTGTACAGGATTGGTCACCATTGGCTTTTACGGTATTATATCACAAACTTATTTATCTTAGTTTTCCATGAAATCAAGAGATTAAAAATGTTACTCAGTCATTACTACAAATCATACAGGTGTAAATAACCTGTAAATAACTAGCCATATTACCTGCTGATATCACTTGCTCTACATGCACCTTCAGTCAGTGCATTTCTTCTGCACCTCGCATGCCTGAATCTTTTTTGCCTAGGTGCCGATTCTGAAAAGTGTATTCCCATAAAGCCTTCTTTAAAGATTCTGTCATTTCAAGCCACCTTCCTGGCCTCCTTCCCACTTTTATACTCCACATTTTTAAATTTGACTCTTAGTGTACCTTGTATGTAAAAAAGCACCATGTTTTCAAATTTTGGAATTGTACATCACAATTCTCACTTATCATGTAGTCTGTGTGTGACCGAAAGAATCAGATACAAAAACAAGACCCTGAAATGAGGTTCTTGGACTCACACTTTGGGATAGGGTGAGGAGTTCAGGAATACAGGATAACCCAGGATAAGAAACACACCAACTACTAACCAACAGAAGTCAGTTGAGATGCCTCTCACTTAGGAAATGTGCAAGATACGGCCCACTGGAAAAAGACACTGGAGGGATTGTATCTCTCCAGAAGCACCCGAGGATTCCCAAGTAAGAGATGGAAGACGACGTTGAAAATAGAAAGGCTTGGTCTGTCCAGTTCTGGACATTGCCACCATAATCCTCCTTACAATTTGTAAAAATAGAGTGAAAAATAAGTAGATAGAAATGTATAAACCAGGATAGTGTGGCTTGGTCTGTCAGTTCAGCACATTACAACCATAACCTCAACTAGAATAAGCAAAATGAAAGTAGATGGCAGTGTATAAACAGACACATACACCTGGCTGTTCTTCCCAGCATGACTTCTAAAGTTTCCATTTATTTTTAAACTATGGTGACAAGAAATGCACACAGTACTCCAAACTGACTTCTTAGCATATTAGTAATGTGTGAGCATAATATCACTTGATTTATATTCAGTGCTCAATGTAATTAGCACCTGTACAGTAATCCCTCCTCGACCGCGGGGGTTGCATTCCAGAACCCCCCGCGATAGAAGAAAATCCACAAAGTACAAAACCATGTCTGTATGGTTATTTTTATATATTTTATGCCCTTATAAACTCTCCCACACTGGTTATAAATATTCCCTGTACAGTTATACAGCATAAACCCTTTGTATTCTCTTAGATATTAGGTAAGATTCATTGAAATTATGTATATAAACACACTGTTTATATACAGTAAAACCTAAATATTATTTTAAAGATATCGAGTGTCTCCGATATCACATATGTTACAGCCATTACGATAGACAGGCCACCAGCAATAAATACGTGCAATGCAAGAAAAATTGTATACAGTAAATGTGTGTGCAGTGACACTAAATGTATGTACATGTACTAAGTACTGTAAGTAGAAAATTAATTATGGTTACTTACCAACAAAGACACAATGACTTGTCCGATAACAATGAGTTTAATTTTACTGCACAACAAAGGAGAGCGTTACAGCCCTTCTAAAGGAGCCTCTTCAAGCGATTGTGTAGCACTGCCGTTGTTCTTCTTCAATCCAAATCCATAAAGCAGATTCCATCCAGACTACTGCCTTATTACATCCACTTACAACTCGTTTTGGACCCTGGTTAAAAGGACACTGCGGACGTAGATCTTATATTCCTTTCCTACTTTTTAAATAAAAAGAATTGTAGCCTCACTGATGCCGTAATGGTGTCCTATAGCAGTGTAGCTTTTCCCTTCCTTCAACAAATCCAAAACTTTTACCTTTTCGGCAATCATTAACATCTTCCGTTGGCGCTTGGGCACGGCCCCTGAAGCAGTAGCAGGAGCAGATTGTTTTAGAGCCACAATGAAGGGCTTGACTATGCACAAAGATAAACACAAAAGACCACAAAAGTTAACTCTTTACACAGCGAAATACATGGATGGTGAATGAGCAAGACATGACTTCCTGATTAACGCCGCAGAATCGAATACGGCGCTCCATCGCTAAGCCATTCAGCACACAGGAACTTAACTGCGTCCTCTGATTGGTTAGCTTCTCAGCCATCCGCCAATAGCATCCCTTGTATGAAATCAACTGGGCAAACCAACTGAGGAAGCATGTACAGGAAGTAAAAAGACACATTGTCCGCAGAACCCGCGAAGCAGCGAAAAATCCGCATTATATATTTAGATATGCTTACATATAAAATCCGCAATAGAGTGAAGCCATGAAAGTCGAAGCGCGATATAGGGAGGGATTACTGTATATTTTTGTTTGAGCTTTCACCATAGCAATACAATTAAAAGAACAAAGTCAGTAGAAAAATGTGAGATATAAGGAATAGTTAAAGAAAAGACAGACTTTGGAGTATTTAAGACTAATACAAAACATACTACATTTAAAGACATTTTCAAACACAAAACTGCTCAGAGAAGTGTTTGTCAGGTACAAACCGGATTCCAAAAAAGTTGGGACACTAAACAAATTGTGAATAAAAACTGAATGCAATGATGTGGAGATGGCAAATGTCAATATTTTATTTGTAATAGAACGTAGATGACAGATCAAACGTTTAATCCGAGTAAATGTATCATTTTAAAGGAAAAATATGTTGATTCAAAATTTCACAGTGTCAACAAATCCCAAAAAAGTTGGGACAAGTAGCAATAAGAGGTTGGAAAAAGTAAATTTGAGCATAACGAAGAGCTGGAAGACCAATTAACACTAATTAGGTCAATTGGCAACATGACTGGGTATAAAAAGAGCTTCTCAGAGTGGCAGTGTCTCTCAGAAGCCAAGATGGGTAGAGGATCACCAATTCCCACAATGTTGCGCAGAAAGATAGTGGAGCAATATCAGAAAGGTGTTACCCAGCGAAAAATTGCAAAGACTTTGCATCTATCATCATCAACTGTGCATAACATCATCCAAAGATTCAGAGAATCTGGAACAATCTCTGTGCGTAAGGGTCAAGGCCGTAAAACCATACTGGATGCCCATGATCTCCGCGCCCTTAAACGACACTGCACCACAAACAGGAATGCTACTGTAAAGGAAATCACAGAATGGGCTCAGGAATACTTCCAGAAACCATTGTCAGTGAACACAATCCACCGTGCCATTTGCCGTTGCCAGCTGAAACTCTACAGTGCAAAGAAGAAGCCATTTCTAAGCAAGATCCACAAACTCAGGCGTTGTCACTGGGCCAGGGATCATTTAAAATGAAGTGTGGCAAAATGGAAGACTGTTCTGTGGTCAGATGAATCACGATTCGAAGTTCTTTTTGGAAATCTGGGACGCCATGTCATCCGGACCAAAGAGGACAAGGACAACCCAAGTTGTTATCAACGCTCAGTTCAGAAGCCTGCATCTCTGATGGTATGGGGTTGCATGAGTGCGTGTGGCATGGGCAGCTTGCATGTCTGGAAAGGCACCATCAATGCAGGAAAATATATTCAGGTTCTAGAACAACATATGCTCCCATCCAGACGTCATCTCTTTCAGGGAAGACCCTGCATTTTTCAACAAGATAATGCCAGACCACATTCTGCATCAATCACAACATCATGGCTGTGTAGGAGAAGGATCCGGGTACTGAAATGGCCAGTCTGCAGTCCAGATCTTTCACCTATAGAGAACATTTGGCGCATCATAAAGAGGAAGGTGCGACAAAGAAGGCCCAAGACGATTGAACAGTTAGAGGCCTGTATTAGACAAGAATGAGAGAGCATTCCTATTTCTAAACTTGAGAAACTGGTCTCCTCGGTCCCCAGACGTCTGTTGAGTGTTGTAAGAAGAAGGGGAGATGCCACACAGTGGTGAAAATGGCCTTGTCCCACCATGAAATTCTGAATCAACATATTTTTCCCTTAAAATGATACATTTTCTCAGTTTAAACTTTTGTTCCGTGATTTATGTTCTATTCTGAATAAAATATTAGAAGTTGGCACCTCCACATCATTGCATTCAGTTTTTATTCACGATATGTATAGTGTCCCACATTTTTTGGTATCCGGTTTGTAGTTGGCTGGCCTAAGTCAGGAACATGTGTCTTTTCTGAATGACTATGGACACTAGGGGTTTATTATCATCTCTGGAATTTGCATAGACATACTGTATATCTCTCTCCTGTGCTACTAAGAGGTAACATATTAATATATTTACTAGACATTAAGCCGTTACAATAACGGGCGCTAGAACAGTAGTGCATAAACATTAGTAGGAACAGTCTATATTAAATGGCAAGGGACCTTGTATGTGGCTGTAATATGCGTCACTGTATTGTGTGCCTTTAATTTTCTCTCTCAGTAATACTGGTTTGTATTTCCGTAAAATGCCTGTACTTTTCTCGGACAGTAATACAGTGAAACCTCGGTGGAACCAAAGTAATTTCCCCCATAGGATTGTATGTAAATACAATTAATCCATTCCAGACCGTATGAACTGTATGTAAATATATATTTTTTAAGATTTTAAGCACAAATATAGTTAATTATACCATTGAATGCACAGCATAATAATAAACTAAATGTAAAAACATTAAATAACACTAAGAAAACCTTGAACAACACAGAAAACTAACACTGCAACAGTTAGTGCTATAGCCTTACGACCCGCTCGCTAAAAACACCTTTTTTAATGAGTTTTAAGCACAGGGGAAAAAAATGAACATTTGAAAAATCCATATTCTAATAAACAACCAAGAAAAGTAACATTGCAACAATGCATGCATGCGCCTGTATGTGTGTGACTCTGTCCCGGGCCTGCGTGTGTGTGTGCGCGTGCCTGTCTGTCCCCCATGCGGGCCTGCATGTGCGTGTGTGTCTCTCGCACCGGCCGGCCTGCCTGCGTGTCTGTCTCTCGGGCGGGCCTGCGTGTCTGTCTGTCTGTCTCTCGCGCGCGCACACACCTGTGTGTGTGTGTGTGTCTCTCTCTCTCTCTCTCTCTCTCTGCACACACAGGGAATGCACAGGAAGAGACTGAACACGCGCACTTCACCAGAAGACACACACACACACACACACACACACACACGGACACCTGGACACACACAGGGGTTTTATTAAAGAGGATTCCAGGGGTCCCCAACTCCAGTCCTGGAGGGCCCCAGTGGCTACAGGTTTTCATCCTAACTCTTTTCTTAATTAGTGACCTGTTTTTACTAGTAATTGCCTTCTTTTGAATTAATTTTAATTGACTTGTTTTTTAAGATTTGTTCTGAATTGCTTCATTTCTTTCCTTAAATGGCACCCAAACACTACTAAGTCAGGACCTCAAACTCAAACAGTTTCACTCCAAACAAGTTGCTTAAGTAGGTGCCGATTCTTGTTGTTTATTAAACTCTTTCTTTAATTCCATGGCTTGTTGCTGCACTCACTGTGCAATAACAGACATTTCTGAACTGTTGATTTTTTTCTTTGCTTTTCTAAGAGCACTGTTAAAATGATTTGGGGACCTGAGCAGATCAGCATTCCTGAGACCTTCACTTTCCTTTATTTTCAGATATTGTAAGATCAACTATGCTGGCCATGTTTTGGTTCATTTTGTATATCATTATTGTTTGGCAGCTAATTAAGAAAAAAGGAACAATTAAGGGGTCTGAGTCTTCAAAAGCAATTCAAATAAAATTAATTCAAAAGAAGTTAATAAGGAGCAAAAACAGGTTACTGAATAAGAAAAGGGTTAGAATGAAAACCTGCAGCCACTGGGGCCCTCCAGGACTGGAGTTGGGGACCCCTGATTTATACACACATTACCATAATAAATTAAATTACTTGAGGAGCTTTAAGAACACACGTAAACCCCTGGTTATCCTAAGGCTACATGGACAAACACAGCTTAGATGTCACCAATAAAATTGCTGGTGACCACTCCAGACAGATTTGTCGTGTGACACAGTGGAGCCAAAGACCTGATTATAGAGTTTAGGAAGCAGAACTGTACATCCCATCAAAGTGAGAGCAGGTGCTGTGGAGAGCAGTCAGCAGCTTTAAACCTTGGAGTTACCACTACTGAGCACAACACATCTTGCCTTATGTCATGTGTCTGAGGAAAGGCCAAGGTGGGTATAGCCATGTTAATAACTCCTACTGATATACTCTGAAGTCAATCCATATTAGTTGCATAACTGCAGCATCTGCTCAAGAAAGGGCCACAAAGCACTGCAGCAGCATTGAAAACTACTGACACACAGTCTCCTTCTGCTCAGGACATATTTAGAATACACTGTTTTAAAAGGGCAAGTGGCATCATTAAAAACCTCAGCCATCCTGCACTGTCACATCTCTCCCTTCTTCATTCTAGCAAACAGTTCCAGACCACGGGTCTTGTTCAGAAAGCGGACGCTAACTCCTTCTTGTTTGTTTTAGCCTACCCCTACGACAAACCTTGAACTTAAGGTTCGTGGGGGTAAGGCCAGGTACACCAGGGTCCCTAATCTTCAAAATTTAGAATAGGTGCCTAATCTTAAAAACAAGTGGTGTCCGCTTTCTGAACAAGAGCCTTAGACCACTAGCATTCACCCCTACTGTAGACACTCAAGGTCGGATTTCACCCTCTGCAAGCGGTTTATTAACATCATCATAATAACTGCTTAACTGTAGCCTTTATGGTTCTGGGTTTTTATTTTGGTGTATTTATCCTTCCAGTTCAAGGCTACTGCTATTGTCAGATCTGTCAAACTACTCTTGCTAGCCTGTGTGTAAAATGCAAGTAGTAATTTTATTATGCTGTTTACAAATGACAAACTTGATCATGATAGACTATTTTCAGTCTATTTCAATTCAATGTATTTATTTTTTTAATGCTGGGTTGATTCTCCCTTCTTTTAACTACACCTGTAAATAGGAAGTTCAATGTACAATCGTAATTAATTTACTTTGTTTAAAAAAAAAAAAAATCACACTACTTATTATCCTGAGTACATAATTAAGGCAAACTAATGAAAGAAGTATGCAGCAGTGGTTTCGCCAGGGGGCTTTAAACAAAAAGGTTATTTAGTTATTTAAACCTGGACAAACCAGTGTTCCAACTATGTAAAATGCATATATGCAAAAAAAAAAACAAACAAAAAAACTTTCTGCACCCTAATTCTGTCAAGCCCTTTGTGGAGAAAAAAATGCGATGAAAATTACAGAGTATTGAAAGTTAATGACCATTGTTCGAGGCCTTTCTGAAGCACCGCTGACCAGATCACTAGACGTGCAGAAGCTGCCGGGAATGCGACCTAATTGTGTCCTTGTCGCTTTTGAAGAGGACACGCTACAATCTCCCGATCGGGCTCATTAGAACTCTACAGCAGTGCACATATTGAGGGCAAGTCGAGATAAGACAGCATGCAGACATCTCATTTTGGAGAGATGAACTGCGGTTGCTGATATTTTGTGCGGGGGCCTGGGAGAGGTCGATAAGTTTATCTTGTCCCGCAGCCAAGATGTACCTAAGCAAAGTGCGAATCCAGAGATGGACGCCGACCCGTCAGGACATTATATTTGCGTAGGACGGAAATGTTCACAGGCCGAATAGTTTTCTCGTGCTTTTTACAACAAACTCATAATTTTACCCAATTTAAAAAGTCCATGGAGATAGCAATTTAAAGAATAAAAAACAGAGAAAAAAACGTACAGGCTACTAAATGTTCAATAATATACTTACCTGTGAGCTTTGCAAAGCCCGTTAAAGTTTCTGGAATGGGCAGCCGCTTGAGGTAGGCTGGAAGCTGTACTTTTATTATTCTGGAAATACTTTCCAACATCATCATCATGACTGTGTCCAAACTACAGAAGTATTACACGAATGTGCATTATTTCCTGGGTCCCGCTGCTCTGGGGTGTCTGCGTAGGTTGAATGCGCATTCGCTACTCTACTTCACCAAAAACAACCACTAATCACGTCGCAAACGCGTTTGGGAATCGCGAAATCAGGCTGTACAGCACACACAAGCCGCGGCCAATGGCGTTCTGCGGAGCTGTTCGCTTCTGGTTGGATGACAGCGTTGTGTGGCTTAGTTCAAAAACTCGGGCCGAGGAGTCGTCGCGGTGGTTTCGTTTGTAGGACTGAGAGCGCAAGGATGCTGACGGTTAAATAAGAGGAAACTGAATAAAAATGAAAGCAAAATAAATAAAAACTATACTTTGTTGTTAAGGAGAGACATATTTTTTAGATATACCTTGTATTAGTATATATTTTATATAGTATATATTATGACCATGGTAATATAGCAGCTTTTTTTATGAGCGTCACCTAAATTAAATTAAAGTATTGTATCGATTATTATTTTGGCGTGAGGGTGGTGAAAGAGTAAGACGACTTGAATAAATAAGGGAAAATTAGGAATTTTTCGTTGACCACCGTAAATGTTTTGAAAATATGAACCTCACTTATTCACACTCCTTTTTAACAGAGATGGATAAACGAATAGTATGGTATCGAAATGTGCAGATGTACACACAAGCAGACCAATGGCCAACAAAAGCCTGAACTTTACAAGAAATGAATAATGTAAAAATGACAAATGTCAGAAAAAAACAGAAGTAATTGTGATGTGAAATCTGAAAGACATAAAACCAAACAGAAACAGAGAAAATCTGAGATTGAGAAAATCAATCAGATGAGCCAGTAATAACTAAATGCATATTTGCATTCTCAGATTTGCTTAATCCAATTCAAGATGCCAGAGGGATTGGAGCCTATCACCGGACCACTAAGTGCAACCTGGAAAATAGACTTGGATGAGGCCCCATCTTTCACTGGATGCAACATACACATACAACAATAAAGGCAACAATACTAAGATTATGTGAAAAAAGTTACAATACCATTACATACAAACTCAATACAGTCAGAGCTCTGAAATGTGTTAAGGGTATATGCTGCATCACGTTGTTTACCATCATAGAAGGGATTGCTTTGAAAGGTGTAAATAAAAGATCAAGGAATAAAATGTCAGAATTTGGATATAAATATCAAAATTGACTGAACATCATGAAAAGAGTAGAAGTTGAGTAAGTGTAGGCCTTAGCTTATTCAATTTTGGGACAATTCGAAGGCTAGCTATACCACATACTCTTCGTCCACCTGAAGCTAAGCATGTTCTCCAATGACCAACTAGGAAAAGCCTGGGTTGCTGCTGGAAGAGGTGTTGGTGATGCCAGCAGTAGGCTCTTACCCTGTGGTCTGAATGTGGATTCCAATGCCCCATTGCAGTGACAGAGACACTGTGCTGTAAAAATGGACTCATCCTTTGGCTGAGACGTAAAACTGAGGTCTTGGCTCACTGTGATCACTAAAGATCCCTGGGCATCCTTTGTAAAGAGCAAGATGTATCCTGATGGCCAGGATAAATTGCTCCACCACGGCCTAGGCATCCTGGCCTTCTAATCATCCTGTCTCCGATTGGCTAACTACGTCTCACCCTTTCAACTAATGTGTGGTGACTGTACTGGCTCATAAATGGCTGCCATCGTATCATCCAGCTGGATGCAACACATTGGTGGTTGAAGTGGCTTCCCACTCACTGTACTACTTTGAGTAGTGAGAAAAGCACTATATAAATGTAAAAAATATAATTATTATTACAGTATTTATTTATTTATTTGTTTATTGTTATTAACCAGTGTCGTGGTCTTGGCTATCTATCAGGTTTATACAGCAGCATAGACGCATGAGGTATTCTGGAGTCAGTGCTGGACAGAAAGTGCATTTTGATTGTCATCTAAAGGAGCGATGGTTACAGTCAGCATTAGCAGTCTGAACTGGTACTACGAGGGTAAATCAAAAAGTAAAGGCAATTTGAAAATTACAAAGTAACTGCAATGGAAGCTGACGAAACACATGTCAACAATGACTTACATGCAGTAGTGAGAGTTCTTTGGGCAGCAGGAGTGAAACCTGCTAAGATTTGCCCGAAGGATGCTGTCTTGTGCAGATCAGTAAGCTGTTTAGGCACTCATCTGGCACAAACTTTACAGTATCCCAAGTCATCATGCACTATGTGCGGATCCATAGTTGATATCCTTTTTTTTCTCTGAATTCTCTGTCGTAATCTTCTTTATTTATTTATTTGGTTTGTACAATGCTATATACTGTATACCCTGCCGTTCTTTCTTATATTCTGTAAGTGCCTTGAGCATGGGAAAGGCGCTATATAAATAAAATGTATTATTATCCAAATATGCAGCAACAGCAGACAAGTAATTTGCTGATCTTCTCTGATGAAGACATTTGACATGTCAATGTGGACTTGTGTGCACAATGTTGATAGTCGATCAGAGAGAGCTTCATTGGTTACAGTTGCTCTGCCTGTTTTAAATGTAACTATTATTTCATAAATGTTTTGTGGAGTCATGTTGTTTTTACTTCTGTTCTGAGCCAACATCCTTTGTTAAATTTTAACAGGTTTCACTTCCTCTACCCAAAGAAATCTCACAACAGCACGTTGTTCAACAATAATTCATTCCTGCAGCGGAGTGTCCATGTTTATTTGACATTGGCTTCAGCTAGACTAACAACAGAGCACTACGCTGAGTGTGTTTCAACTACCCATAAGCCAACACGATCAGCTTCTATCTGTTACAGTTACTGAGGAGTTTTCAAACTTCCTTTACTCTTTGAGTTGTTCTCATATCTACTATGGTAAAATATACTAATACGAATATTACAGAAATTTCAGGAATGAGTACAAGACTATACCTTAAAAGAACATGAAAGTGTAAAGTACTGTGTGGTAAGAGAAAAATGGAGAAGCTACTTAAATTGAAATGTGATTTGAACTTGAAACCAGTATTGATTGGTGGAGGAAGAAATTCAGAAGACATTAATGATGTAATAGATAGGCAATAGAACATTTATTACCAAAAATGATTACATAATATGTCTAAGTTTTGTAAAAAAAAAAAAAGTCCACTTCCTCCGTCATGCTAGTCTGCTGATTTCTCATCCAGTATGCACTGCCTGCTCATGTGCCCACCTCCACCTCGTCGCTCGAGTCGTTGTCGTCTTTGCACAGTCCAGATGCACCTGTGACTTATGCAGACTTTTCATTGCTCTGTGCGGTTTTGGCTGCTTTTCTATATATAATCCACCAAGACACCCGACCACAGTGGTAGCGAGGTGGGTGTGTACAAAGTGCAGGAGCATCTTTGAAGACGCATGTTTGTCACGGATGCGAATTACTGTATGTAGCATGTAAAACAGTTTGCTATGGTGCATGCGGTTGTGTGTCGTAATCGAAAACTCGTTTTTAAAGACTGCTCACTTCATTGTGTTTTAACCTCAGTTGTAAAGGAATGTGTTAAGGATCCCATGGGATACCCCTCTCAAACAGTTTTACACGCTGCATATGGCGATTCACCTCTGCGAGAAACATGCCTCTATGAACAGTCAACGTGGGTCGGAGCTGCATGTGACCTCTACAACAGACGAATATAAATGATGCCAGTTTTTCTGTGTCATCGCGTCCGAGTTGGTGGGCGTGGCCCTGCGAGTTGTCGTCGTATCCAATGGGCTTGAAATTGGTGGGCGTGGCTCCTTCCTGCGTGCGCCATAGGTGTCTCACTTGTCGGCGGCTTAGTGAATCCACACCCCTTCCAGCGTGCTTTCCATGGTTGTCTTGCCTTAGTGAATTATATATATAGATTTTAAGTTTAAAGCAAATTCTAGTCAGGGTGAAATAAGAGGCAGAGAAATGAAACTACACAAAAAATGTCATGTTAAGTAACAGAATAATGTTAGCTATAAATGTAATGTTTTCTGATCAGTTTTGGAGAGTTTGGGGATGATGTGCTGATGTTTACTAGTACAAAGATTATGAAATGTTTTCAGTCATATGTTAAAGGGAAAACCTGTTGGAAGTTGTGCAGTGTTGTCACCACTGTAAACTGAACATAACAATGCTTTTGTTATTGCATATATATATTGTTATATTAAAGCTGTACTTACAAAAAAGGTCTCCCCTGAAGCAAATGTGAAAAAGGTATGTTAAATGATTATGTTCTGATACACAACATTTTATATTTTACAAGTAGGTATATCTACCTACATTGATGGTATTTATTAACATTATTTATATACTTGCTATCATACCATGGGTATTTTGGGCAATGCTTTATAATAACTGGTTTCCTTTATAATATCTCATGAGATTTATCTAGATTTATATTTATATTTATTTGTTGTTCATTTATAATATTATAGTATGGGCTTTATCAACAGATTATATACCAAATTGTGCATGCTAAAATTTTTGATCAGCTTCATGGCCTGTGTATAGGAAAATATGAAGGCTGAAATGCTTTTACATTACAGTACATTTAAAACTAAACACAATGGCTGTGACGGTGGTGGTGTGGTGTGGGGAGTATTTTGGGGGTCAGCCCCACGCTAATGGATCCCACTAGGAACCTCTTCAACCTGCCACCGCCCGTTCTTATAAGGCTCTGTGGGCACAGCATCTCAATTACACACCACAGTAAGCCAATGAAGACGTTGAGAAAGACCGCACCTTCACGTGCAGGTGCGTCTCACCCCAATTACTGCACCAACTCCCTGCAGTTGCGTAAGTGCACCCATGGAGAATGAGTTGGGCAATTAATTACTTATTTATTAAAACTTGATACTTTTTCTGAACCGCCGACCCATGTGAAAGCTGGCCCCGGCACAGACAGACGGACAACATATTTTGCACCCACACACTGTTTATTTACACTATTTACAATGTCAATATCATGTGCACACTCACAATCCCCAGTGCCTCTTGCACCGATCTCCCCAAAGTCCAGGGCCCATAGTCTTTGTGCCTTCCTGGCCGCCTCCCGTCCTCTCTCTCCAGTTCAGTCCTGCTACCTCCCGACATCCACCAATGACTGGAGGGAGGCGGCCCCTTTTATGGGAACCCGGATGGGCTCCAGCTGCTTCCCGGCACTTAGTCCTGGTCACACCCCCGTGTGCCGGCAGTGCCGGCTGCGCACCCGGAAGCCGTCCGTGTATCCCCTTTCGTCTTCCCCCCGGCACTTCCTGGTGTGGCAGAAGTGCCGGGCTCCCGGGATCAATAGGCACTGGGGCGCCGCCTGGCGGGGGCCACGGGTCCCTACAGGGCTGGGCTTCCAAGCCCCCCACCCGAGGCCTCCTGCATAACCAGGACCGACGCCTCTCGGTCTGGAGGAGGCACACGCCCTCCTCCGGTCTTCCAAGGCGTCCCGGCCGGGCTCCATCCCCGGCCAAAGACCACACGGGGTAAACCGGCATTGACCACGGGTCCCTACAGGGCCCAAGCCCTGTACCCGTGGTCCCCAATATAACCAGGAGGGACGCCCCCTCGCGGTCTGGAGGAGGCACAAGCCCTCCTCTCCTCCTCCTGGGCGTCCTGGCCGGGGACCACACCCACTATACCACAATGGCATCAAATGAATATGTCAGCAAATGAAATGTGAAAGCACGACATTATCAAACCCACTTATTGCAATTTAGGGTTACAAGAGGCCAGAACTAATCCTCATTGTACTGGGCATAAAAAAAATAAAATGTCCTGGAAGGAGCATCCGTCCATCATGGGGACTGCTCTCACACAACAACACTCATACTGGAGCCAATTTAGAGTCACCAATTAACCTAACCGTCATGTGGGAGAAAACCTATACAGACATTGACTGGTAGTAGGATTTGAACTCAGGACATGGGGAATTAATCAGTTCACTACCATGTGAAATCTTATTCCAAGCAAAAGAGAGCTTTCTTGTTATAGTGTTTGCCATGGCATTGGATCAAATTTTTACAGCATAGAAGTAAACTGAATGGCAGAAGACAATTGCGAAAACCTTTAGGGACTTGGTCTCTTTTGTTCTTGATGAAGCTTTGATGAGAATCTGTCTAGTCCACAACAAAAGAAATTAGAAAACTTTGTGGGATACACAATAACAATGGAATATCCCAAACATAATGCACATTCCAATTGTCAGATATTACATATAAGGCATAGAATTTCCAGTAACTCTGGAATGAATTGTAGCATTTACTTTTCAGCCGTATTTCTACTCAGAGTACTAACCGATTCAATTATGTTCAAAAAATAACTGCCAGAATTCTAACATGGACAAAATGCAAATTCCACCCTTCAACTGGCTTGACTATGTTGTCTTTCTATACAGTATTTGCAGAGTCATGACACCTCATTTATAGAGTTACAAAGCAGTTCATTTCAGCACACCAGATTACTTCTCATCATTGCTGACGTGTTATCCATTCAGACAACTGACATGCTCTTACAGCTATTTTCAAACCAATCCAGAGAATTATTTCAAAATTCTTAGTGAGCACTATTTTCTGTAACAATTTTACAGCTACTGATTAGATAGTGTGGTTCTTTGTTGCCAACAATTCTTAATTTCTCTCCTTAAGTTTCGTTCTTACAATTTTATTGTGTGTGGTAAGATCTTTATTTTATCTCGTTGCTTAGAATTGTCATCTTGTTTGCTTTGCAATGGTGAACTTCATACAAAATAATTGATTAAAGCCCTAATTCTCATGAAATCTTTACATGGTCTGTGATGAACGTGGTCAAGATAGCAAAGATTAAGAAAGTACCCAGTTTCCAAAATTATTACTGTAATTATAACAACAGTACAATACAAAATTATAATATTAGAAGGATTTTGATGAGAACAAGCCATTCACCCCAACCAAGCTAGCTAGTAATATCCATTTAAATCCTCTAAAATAACAAGTGTAGTTTTGAAGGTCCCTAAAAGTTCCATTGTCTACCAAACTACTTGGTAGATTATTCCACATCTACAATTCTCTGTGTGAAGAAAGCTTCCTAAAATTTGTGTGAAAAGTGTTTCTGTGCTCTTGTTGAATTCATTTTAAAGTAACCATCTCGGTCCACTATACTAATTCTTTTCATAATTTTGAACACTTCAATCATGTCATCAGGTAATCACTTTTGGCTTAAACTGAAAAGGCTTAGATGTGTTAATCTTTCCTCATAACTCATGCTCTGTAGTCTTAGAAGCAGCCTAGTTACACTTCTATGTCATTTTTGTAGACTGGACATCAAAACTGTACACTTCACTCCAGATGAGGCCTAACCAGTACGTTATAAAGCTTGAGCAAAACTTCCTTGGACTTGTACTCTGCTCATCGTGCTATATAACCTAACATTCTGTTTGCCTTCTTCTGAATGCTGTCTGGAGAGTGAAAGTGATAAGTCCACTACAACTCTTAAATCCTTCTCATAAGGTGTACTTTACCTCCCAGTGTATAAATCTCACATTTTACTTATAATTATAACACTGTACATATACTTACATTAAATTTCATCTGCCAGAAATCTGCCCAAGGCTGTATGCTGACCAAGTTCCTCTGCAATGATTCAATGGATTCTAGATTTAATGACAATGGAAAACTGATATCCATCATTTTAAAGGCAACTGAAGGCTAAAAAGGTGCAGCAGTAACACTGGGTACTTGAAAATATTCTATTCTGGTGTTACGGTGGGGAATAGAGGGCAGCCTTCATTTGATGTTAGCCATTGGCTTATATAGCAGAGGTGTGTCAAGAAATGCTGCTCATGCTCCTTTATGCCAATGCCAAAATGCTTGCATAATGCCTAACTGTGACTGTTCTTTTTCATCTTTAACCAAGTCAGACATTTTTATAGTATTAATTATACTGATCTTCTGTAAAAAAATAAATTTCCTTCTTGGAACAAATAAAAAAAAAATCTAAATCCACCTAAATCTAAATGGCCTAAACCCTAGCAATAACCCCTGAGTCTTTGAGATTTGCAGTATTACTCCCATTGAATGAGCCCGACCACATGAGCAGAATGACAGATGCACCATAACATCTGCCATAAACTATACTTTCTAAAGGTTGAAGTTATTATGGGATAGTGAAAAGCATCCGTGAAATGTTGTCATTCTCACCTGTTAATTTAAGTATAGATTTTGGGACCAAACCTTTTGAACATCATAGGGTCTGAGCTTCTCTGGATCCCCCCTCACCCCCATTAAAGATGCCCTGGGCAGGTATGCTATGTATTTGAATTTTATATTAGTGCAAAAATGTAAACCACTGAAGTAAAAACATAGACCACTGAACCCTTTACTGCAGTTTAAAACAGCACTGAGGAAGACTTTGAATACTAGTTGTGTTCATATGCCTAAGAACTGTTCAAGCTGTTCTACTGCCTTAGAAATGATAGAACAGCACTTAAAGATGATTTGACTGCTGACTCGGTAGTCCTTGCCCGAAACCTCACTACTCACACAAGCACTGATGGGAAGAACTGGAAGAAAATGTTTGGGAGGAAATTAATTTATGTTGTGAATTATTATTGAAATTCTGTATGTTGAGGATTTTGCATAGATGCCACAGTGCTAGAAAGCTGCTCATTTAAAAAAAACAGAGGTTTTTCTTCCCCCCAGGATAACAAATTCTCTGAATCAGACTGAGACCTCCTCAATATATCTTCTTCACTTATTGATATGGACATAACTGAATAGACTTGCGTGAGGCCTCACTGTAGAACATCCAGGCCAGGTAAGCACAGTAAACAAAAACAAATAAAACATGAGAAGGAGAAATCAAAAAATGTGGAGTCAAAAAAGTTAACCAATACATTCACAGTTACAGAAAAATGTACATAAATGCCATAATGCAATTTTAGAGAAAACCTTCACTCAGGACAAAGAAAGAGTAACAGCAAAAAAAATGAGCAAATCCAAAAGCAGTAGATAGATAGATAGATACTTTATTAATCCCAAGGGGAAATTCACATAATCCAGCAGCAGTATACTGATACAAAGAAACAATATTAAATTAAATAGTAATAAAAATGAAAAGAATTGAAATAAAATTAATGTTCGCATTTACTCCCCCGGGTGGAATTGAAGAGTCGCATAGTGTGGGGAAGGAACGATCTCCTCAGTCTGTCAGTGGAACAGCACAGTGACAAAAGTCTGTCACTGAAGCTACTCCTCTGCCTGGAGATGATCCTGTTAAGTGGATGCAGTGGATTCTTCATGATTGACAGGAGTTTGCTTAATGCCCGTCGCTCTGCCACAGATGTTAAACTGTCCAACTTTACTCCTACAATAGAGCCTGCCTTCTTAACAAGTTTGTCCAGGCGTGAGGCGTCTTTCATCTTTATGCTGCCACCCCAGCACACCACCGCATAGAAGAGGGCACTCGCCACAACTGTCTGATAGAACATCTGCAGCATCTTACTGCAGATGTTGAAGGATGCCAACCTTCTCAGAAAGTATAGTCTGCTCTGAGGTTTCTTACACAGAGCATCAGTATTGGCAGTCCAGTCCAATTTGTCATCCAGCTGCACTCCCAGATATTTATAGGTCTGCACCCTCTGCACACAGTCACCTCTGATGATCACAGGGTCCATGAGGGGCCTGGGCCTCCTAAAATCCACCACCAGCTCCTTGGTCTTGCTGGTGTTAAGGTGTAAGTGGTTTGAGTCACACCATTTAACAAAGTCCTTGATTAGTTTCCTGTACTCCTCCTCCTGCCCACACCTGATGCAGCCCACAATAGCAGTGTCATCAGCGAACTTTTGCACGTGGCAGGACTCCGAGTCATATTGGAAGTCTGATGTATATAGATTGAACAGGACAGAGAAAGTACAGTCCCTCGGTGCCCCTGTATTGCTGCACACAATGTCAGACCTGCAGTTCCCAAGACGCACATATTGAGGTCTGTCTGTAAGATAGTCCACAATCCATGCCACAAGGTGTGAATCTACTCCCATCTCAGTCAGCTTATCCCTAAGGAGCAGAGGTTGGATGGTGTTGAAGGCGCTAGAGAAGTCCAAAACATAATTCTTACAGCACCACTGCCTCTGTCCAGGTGGGAGAGGGATCGATGAAGCATATAGATGATGGCATCCTCCGCTCCCACCTTCTCCTGGTATGCGAACTGCAGAGGGTCGAGGGCGTGACAGACCTGTGGCCTCAGGTGGTGAAGCAGCAGCTGCTCCATGGTCTTCATCAGATGTGACGTCAGAGCAACAGGCCGGAAGTCATTCAGCTCACTAGGACGTGATACCTTTGGGACAGGAGTGATACAAGATGTTTTCCAAAGCCTCGGGACTCTTCCCTGTTCCAGGCTCAGGTTGAAGATGCGCTGTAGAGGACTCCCCAGTTCCAACGCACAGGCCTTCAGCAATCATGGCGATACACCATCTGGACCCGCTGCTTTGCTGGCACAAAGTCTTTTCAGCTCTCTGCTCACCTGGGCTGCTGTAATTGTGGGTGGGGATGTCTCACCTATGCTGGTATCAGCAGAAGGATGGTTGGAGGATGCAGTACCGAGGTGAGAGTGGGTTACTGTGATCAAACCTATTAAAGAAGTTGTTCATTTGGTTTGCTCTCTCCACATCTGCCTCGATGGCGGCACCCCGCTTCGAGCTGCAGCCAGTGATAATCTTCATCCCATCCCATACTTCCTTCATACTGTTGTTCTGCAACTTCTGCTCCAGCTTTCTCCTGTACTGCTCTTTCGCCGCCCTGAGCTGGACTTGGAGTTCCTTCTGCACGCACTTCAGCTCATGCTTATCACCACCTTTAAAAGCCCTTTTCTTCTGGTTCAAAAGGCCCTTGATGTCACTTGTAATCCATGGCTTGTTGTTAGCATAGCATAATACTGTCTTACTGGAACTACAATGTCCATACAGAAGTTGATGTAATCAGTTGTGCATTCAACAGCCTCTTCAATGTTCTCACTATGTGATCTCAGCAATATATCCCAGTCTGTAGTTCCAAAGCAGTCCCTCAGAGCCTGCTCTGCCTCAGGGGACCACTTCCTGAAGTGAATAAGAGTACTGCAACAAAGCAAGGCATTCAGACTGCTGGAACCTGCAAGGAAGGGAGATTTTAAAATATGAAAATTTGAGGCTTCATCACATTTTGCAGTAGTTTCTTTTAAGACTTTCTTTTTTTGGCCTTCCTCTGGTAGAAAAAAAACCCATTCATGATAATGTGGTTAATATTACTTGGTTTTCTACCTTGATTTGGTGGTCAGTATACACATCTAGTTTAAAAGGTCACTTGTTCTGAATGATCTGCAGTTGTAATTTTAATAAGGGTGCTCTGGAAAAACATTGCATTCTGTGAGATATAGAATTTCTGAGTGCAAAAGAAAATCTGCACCACCTCATTAATTATCATTTTGCTGAAACATCTCATTGTGTCAGATCTGAAGTATACTGTGTTATAGGTTGTGAAGTTTTTCAGAGTTTTAAGTTAAAACATCTGTTCTAATTTTGGAAGGAACAGCCGAAATGATACTAGTTGTTTTCTATAGAGAGACCCACATCCCCTGTGACTAGAGATGCTTTCACCATTTCCTATTAATTGTTACCAGTGGTAAAATTGTGGAGCAGACTGACATTTTGTTGTTATTTCTGGCAGTATATATGCATTATGTTTGCCATAAATTAGAAGTTAACACTATAATCCAGTTATGTATTTTAACATTATTTGTTACTTTTTGTTTATCATTTTTCTTTTTACATTATGTAAAGAGTTTTCCATCTGACAAAAAAGGGTGCCCCCAAACATGTAGATGGTTCACTCTTAGTTTTAAAACTACTGCAGGTAGTCTGTGAATGCTTTCCATTGCTTACCTAATGGTCTGTAGTTTGCTGCCATCCATTTAGCTGAAAAACCTTCCCATCCTGCCACAAATCTATGCCTAGCATCAAGGCTTTGAGAAGCTTACACTGGAATGCTCTGGACTGCCTTTCATTAGGGGTTCTGACATCCTATCTTCTTAGTTTAATCTTTCTTGGGCTCTCTGTAGCACAGACTAAACAGTCATCTGACTCGCACACTGGAAAATGTTTCTCATTGGTGCAGCCGTTTCAGGTGTAGGTGGTCAGTGATCAGAGCCTCTACCCCATATCCTAACTTCTCTAGTCTCCTCTTCCTTCTTTTTCTCTAGAGTGCCTGCTGTGAGCACTCATAAGGATCTGCAATTAATCTGAAAGGATTTTTCATAGGGCCTTTGTCTGAATGACTACTCTTGCTATAATAACAATTTGATTATATTTTGTATTTAAGTATTTGGTCTGTTGATTAGATTCTTTTTGCTGCATTTTTAATATACATTTTCATCTGAGAACATTGCTTCTTTGTGACTCTAAAAGAACAAAGCAGAGCAAAATGATAGATGATGCAAGTAGCTTAATGAGTGATAGACAGATAATCTAGAGTCACCGGTCAGCCTTCACTACAATTCTTCCTGTGGGAAGAAAAAGTGTACCAAGAAAAATTCCTGTACAATGGGACAACTTACGAACACTATAGATAGAACATATACCATGCTCTGAACCCAGGCTTGTGGAGTTGTAAGGCAGCATTCTTAATGTTCTTAGTTTGAAAGTAAACATGGAAACCTGCATTAGATATGGAGTTGATCAATTCTAAAGTTATGAAGCAATATAAAACATGATACATGTTGACAAAAAATAGTAATTTAGTGTCAAGGAATAGTTAGCCTGTGGTCACTTGTCTGCAGTTCAGTTTGAACATTCTCCATGTCTTCACATGAATTTTCTCTGGGTATTAAGAACCCTACCTGCTGCCTCAGTGGTGCCAGGTCAACAATCTCATCCTTAATGTTAGAAAAAAAAATCTAGGAACCAGTCAAAAATTCCAGAAAGCAGACCACCTTTCCATCTACATTGGAGGGGATGCTGTTGAAAGAGCAAGCAGCTTAAATTTCTTGGAGATACTATCACTGAAAAACTCAAGTGAGTACAACACATTTTGGCTCTTGTCCAAAAGGTTCACCAGTACCATGAAGACCGCCTGGATTTCTCTATCTGTTCTCACTAACTTCCACAGGTGCACAGTAGAGGTCGGTCATCATCACTCTCTGCATCAACATCCTAGTATAGCTCCTGCTCAGGTTCAAGAACGTAAAGAACTACAGTGTGGTGAAGGCGGCACATAACTTTACCAGCTCCCAGCTGCCTTTTCTTCAGGAAACAACACTTATACCACACTTGCAGCCTTATAAAAGGATTCTTAACGACCTTAGCCATCTTTCACAGTCACGTTTCGGACTCCTCCACTCTGGCAAAGTATACAGGGACATCAGCACTCGCCAGTAAATTTAGGGATAGATTCTACCCACAAGTCATAAGATTGCTGATCAGTCAATCATAAAATATTGTAACATAACAAACCATGTACATAATACTTACAAATACACATTTTATATATTATATATGTTGTTGTTCTAACCACTTTATAATTTTTATTTATTTTTGGTTTTGAATTTTTGGCGGTTCTGAGGAGACATGCAAGTATGAATTTTGTTGTATTATTTGAACATGAAAATAAACTTGACAAGAAATTACATTTAATTGAATTAAAAAAAAATAAAATCACATCACAGTCCACTCATTAGCTGCCTGTAATAAAATCAACAAAAGCATTGTGTTGGTGATAGCAGAGCAATATAAAACAGATGAAAAGCAGTTCATTTTAAATATCTTTAGATGGGGAAGTGGATAAGCCACCTTCGAATATATGATTCATGAAACAAAGACAGAGATTCACAAGAATTAGATTCTTTTATGAAATATATTTTTCTTAGAGTATTCCATAATTTGCTGACTAAAGTAATGTAAAACATTTGACCAAAGAGATTTGTTCTTCAGAAGTAACTGCTTCCCATGTTCTTTAATTTACAGACTCCAGCCCCCATCAATTATATATTCAGATCCAGTTATAAAGGCAGCCTAAAAGAGAAAAACAATAAGTATGATGCCTTTTAAAAAATTGTGTTATATAAAAAACAATTTACAGGAAATGAAAAAGAAACAATAAAATGTTGTTGACTTTGTAAAGCATATAATGTAATTTCTTATGTACAATAAAGGTTAACTAACTGATTTATTAACTGGGCTGGGACAGTGGATAGCATTGCAACCACACAACCCTAAATCCTAGCTTGGGCACTGTTTGCCATTTTTAAGTTCTCATTGTTTATATATTGTTTTGTTTTTTTTTAACCTCCCCAAGTACTTCAGTAATATTAACAAAGATGTGCACGTTAAGGCTAACTGAGGCACGTGAGGCTAACTGGCTCAAAACTAATGAACACGTTTGGAAGTGTGCCCTGCAATGTGAATGGACAGGCTATGGCCCACTGTAACACAGCACTGGAGTAAAGAGTTTCAGAAAATGAAATGAACAAGTCAAATTATAGAACAGATGCAATAATGAACAAATGTGAATCCCTCTGTAATAAACTCAACATGGAAACTTTATATTAGAGAAGTACAATGCAATGTCTTAATCCAAAATATAAATCTACCAGGCATGTCTGGGGATATCTGAACAACATTCTCCACAAAGACTAGCTTAAAACAAAAAATATGTGGCCTTAATATTAGTGTTTATTAATTAAATTCTTGATGCTATACAAGTTGAATAAATAATTAAAAGTATGTCAAAGTATGTAGAACTTTGTATTTTCATATAACATTAAAATTACTAGAATATCTTTTCAACAAAATCGAGGTTCTATTCTATTCAGCACAGTATTTTATGATCTATGACCAAACTCCAGAGGGAGCATCATGGAATCCAACAAGTCATATTTCAAATCAACAGTGCCTGCATCAGGCATGCTTATAATTACCATAAATATGGCTCATACTATGCTCATCTACCACTTTATTTATTTATATGGATACTGCATATCAGTACAAATAACCAAATTATCTTCTGGCCTTTTTCCAACTATAAATTACTAAAAATTAATTTCCTTTTACTGATTTGAATCTGATACATTCATCACAGAAACTCTTCTGTAAAATTTCTTCAGTTCCTGTTGATGGAGAAAGTATCTACTTACCTCATCTGAAGCTAGAAACACACATAGATGTGCCACTTCTTCTGCTGTGCAGAATCTATTCATCCTCTGCCTTGCAACAAAATCATTTAGTGCCTAATATGAAACAAAGTATTTGTTTCACTGATTAAAAATATTTTTTATTCCTTTATACAATGTTGTATTTTAACTAGAAATACAGAGCAGCCCAATAAATCAGAGTGGTTAATATCTGCTTCATTTTCTAAGCCTGTCCTTTGCTGGCAGACCATCGATTTGTTACTCATTAGTTATCCTATTTGCCTAGATACATTAAATCTACTTACAAAATATTTTCCATTTATAAAAGAAACAGGTATTTAACAAATGACAGAAGATTAATACCATAAGCAGGTATTTGCTAAATCATAAAGGCATGTGCAGCATAAAGTGTTTCTTACACTATGAAAAAGATCTTATTAAAAATGAAGTTACTCTAAGCAGTGTATTTTTTGTATTTCCCTCTATTTGGCAGTGTTTTACAATACTACAATGTGTACTTTACTCATTCAAAATTTTGCATAGTCTATTTGAATTATAAAATGTACACACTGCTATTTTTTCCTCCGATTTGCATAAGCAAGAGGAAATGGAAGTCTCTCTATCAAACTATAAAATGCCTATTTGAAATAAATACTTTTTTTTCCCCAAAAGATAAAGCTTCATGACACTGCATTGAAAACATCTAAGTAAGAGTGACATTTTTGTACGGAACAGTCACCTTCAAAAAGATTGTACTGCTAGTGCTTATCTACACCCAGTATTCTAATGAGGAGTCCCAGGCCAGGCAGGAGTGCTTGCTTGTATCTGGCTGGAAGAAGAACCTGCTACTAGGGCTTTGTAGCTGTATTATTACTTATTGTGTATTGAATAGGAAGGCTGAGTCCTCCGCTTGCTATTCATTTCAAGGAGAGGTCGTGACAAGGGAGTGCCCAACAGCTTTTGGATCAGATACAATTGGGTCAGGACATCCACCAATTGTTTCATGGCCCCCCGGTGCATGGTGAATTTTTTTGCAGGAAAGATGGCAGAGAAGATAGAAGAAGAGAGTACACTGATATGTAGAAGATGGAGCAGGAGCACTGAGCATGTTTGGTGGCATGAGCAAGATAACCAATCATGGAAGAGCAGAAGATGGAATAGAGAGGAGATGGAAGACAAGTGAGGGCAAAGTAGAAGAGAAACCAGTGTAATATGATAAGGTATGAAGTTCTTGGGGAACTGAAAATGTACTGAGATGTTTTCAGTAAACAGATTCTGCAAAAGATGTTAGACTTTGTCCAAAGACAATTAGAATTTACTTTTGAAAAGGTGAATGGGAAAGTGAGGTGATTTTTTCCTATGTTTGCACTGTTTCTGGGGTTAATGTGGAGATTTTTAAAATTCCAAACCCTGAGTACTGACATTGGGCAGCCACGTATACCACATCCTAAATGTTATTAAATGTGCCAGTCCAGTAAATGCATTTAGAGTCTGGGCAGACCCCACTGATTTCCAGAGCTGTCCTTTGGCCACCCCTGGTTTCACACCTATTTTCTTTAAAGCAGCAGATGCCCATAAAAATCAGCATTTATTGGTGAAAATCTTAATGATATTCAAGTTGTATAAATGTGTGTTGTATGGGTGATAAAATCAGAATTAAGTTGTACCAGTAAAAAATAAATTAAAAAATAAACTTTTGTTTAACTCTTTAATATGGGATGAACTGTACAAAGTCCCATGCAATACTTTTGTGCTATCCATAATGGAAATTTCAAGCAATGTTTCATGTTACAATATAAAGACATTACAATTACCTGTTCTGGGTTAGGCATGGCTTGGATTCGTTCCCTTAGCGAAGGTGTATCTACCGTTCCTGACACAAAAGAAAATCAGGTTGTATAATTGTACCCAAAATTGAAATCGTGATTGAAAAATGTACATTATAATGTTTATAAATGCTGCAACTTTAGATAGTCTGCCGTTAATATACCCAGTTTGATCACATCAAATAGCACAGTGAAAACTCACAGGGCCCTCTGCAACAGCAGATGTTTTGGCCCATCCCCTAAAAAAAGTTTGCTTTAAACTCTCTAGCCACCCCTCTAAAAACAAAATATTCAAATAATAATAATTCTTTATATTTATACAGTGGAACCTCGGGTCACGAACATTTCGGAACATGTACAAATCGGGTTACGACCAAAAAGTTCGCCAAACTTTTGCATCTGTTCACAACCACACACTTGATGAACAAGCCAGTTTCCCTTCCAGTTCGTACGCGCCGATGATTTCCGCACGTGTTCAGTCTCGCCCTTTACAGTACATTGTTCTCGGTCTGACGTGCATCGCGCAGAGGGACTTTACCTCAAAACTGTAATCTCCTCTCCACCTAGTTCCTCCTTACTTCCTTCATGTCAGAACTCTACTTATGCAAGGTTAGTTTTCTTGGTTGTTTATGGTTAGTTTTTGTATAAATTACGGATTTTTCAAATGTTAATTTTTTTCCCTGTGCTTAAAACTCATTAAAACAAAAGTGTTTACAGCAATCGTTCGTAAGGCTATAGCGTGAACTAATGTTAGTTTTCTCTGTTCAAGGTTTTCTCAGTGTCATTCAATATTTTTACATTTAGGTTACTATTACACTGTGCATTCTATGGTATAATTAACTATTTTTGTGCTTAAAAATCTTTAAAAAATATATATTTACATACAGCTTGTATGTCCGGAATGGATTAATTGTATTTACATACAATCCTATGGGGAAAATTACTTCAGGTCACGACCAAATTGGGTTGCAACCAGAGTTTTGGAATGAATTACGGTCGTGACCCAAGGTTTCACTGTATAGCACTTTCTCACTACTCAAATCGCTTTACATAGTGAGTGGGAAGCCACTTCAATCACCACCAATGTGTTGTATCCACCTGGATGATGCAACAGCAGCCATTTTGATCATGTATGCTCACAACACATTAGCTGTTAGGTGGTGAAGTGATGCGAGACAGCCAATTAGAAAGAGGGGATGATTAGGAGGCCGGAAAGACAAGGCTGTGATGGGCAATTTAGCCAGGACATTGGGATAAACCCTATGCTTTACAAAAGATGCCCAGGGATATTTTATGATCACAAAGAGTTAGGACCTTGATTTTATGCCTCATCCGAAGGACTGCACCATTTCTACAGCACAGTGTCCCCATCACTGCACTGGCATATTGGGTTTCACATTCAGACCACAGGGTAAGCCCCCCCGCTGGCCTTCGCCAACACCTCTTCCAGCAGCAACCCAAGCTTTTCCTGGATGGTCTTTTTTCAGAGACTGTGCTGTGCCTGGTCAGTTTGTTGCAATTCAGAGGAAAACTACTATGGCGTTAACAATAATAATGAAACATTTTGAGCATCCATTGTTTTTATCTACTTACTTTTGCTCAAATTCTACAAACTGTTATTTCTACCTCGGTTCATTTTTAATAAGCTCATGATCAGTATGCAAAATATCCTATGGTAATTGGGATATGGTAGTCTTGTTGACTGAACATTAAAATCTTACTTTCGCTCTCTGGAATGCAAAATAAATTAGATATGCATACCTTAACTGATAATATTTTCCATATTTTAGGCATACAAATTGCATTATGCACGGATACGTAGTCTGCAAACAAGAAACAGCCAGCATTATGTGGAAAAGTTGCTTTTCATGACATATGTAACTTAAACACTTTCTGTGAAAGACCACTGAAGCTTTGCTTGGATCTCCTGGCAGGCCCTGCTTACTCGTGCTCATTGTTGGGAATTGACGTCCTCTTGATAGCACTGCCAAAAGAATAATCTCAACAACAGGCTTGTTTAGTGAACAAATAAATACAGCAACACTGCAATGCTGCAAGGGGTTCTGGTCTATTTGCTTCCTAAGAAAGTGTCTCATTCTTGAACCCTCCCAAATCAAGAGATGTGGGTAGCTGCCGCACAAACTTTCCAGTCCCATCTACTCTGCTCTCAGACACTAATCTTGCCTTGCCAAGGCTGTGAAGCTCTCACAGACTGTTTTTTGGTCCTACCTGTAAAAAACTCCCTGCACTCTGTTGCTGGCACCAAATAATTTATAATGTCATACAATATGACACACCAATTTTTCAGTTTTATTTTGCTTAAAAATATAAAATAAGCATTTTTCTGTTTTAAAACTAATATATATTGTTTTGGCTACCTTTGCGCAGATCTTCTTAATGGTTTGAAGGGATGCATTTCCTTCTTCAGCAAAATTGAAAGCAATATTTTTTCAGACTCTGTTTGCAAAGGCCTTAGACAGAATTTTAATTTCTGCATTTAAGAGGGAATTCATCTCAATAGTATTCACATTTTAAAGGATATTACGTTTTCTCATTACAAACTGATGAAAATGTCTGTTGGAGATTACAGGTTTGTAGGTATGCAGCTTTTCCATTTAGTAAATAATGGTTTCTAAGATTTCAGATAATGTAAATGGTTTATCCATCATGTCTATGCATGATAACATAGCTATACCACAACGCAAGACCATTACTGATTTAAACTGTGTTACTCACGTATTATTCTCTGAAGAAGTTATGTATCTTTCTACCTTTAACATTTTTGAACCAGCAACAGTACCCACAATTTTGACAGTGTTCTGGATTTAATTTATATTTGATGTGTTAAGATTGTCTAAAGCATTTTCTTCATGTTTATAGACTGAGTGATATGAAGTAAGTAATTACTGCTCAGCTTCTCCTACGCATAAGAAATTGTTTTTCATTTGGAATGCTAGTTTTTCTGAGTTGGCAATTTTGCATGTTCTTTGTTATGTTTACAGATCAATTAATTCTGTTATTGTTCTGTTTTTTATCTTCCTCTTAAGTGGAGCTTATTTTATTAGTGAATGGTAAATGTGTGAAGACAGAACTTTAATAAAAACATCATCTGCCTCTAGAATTGGGTGTAATTGCCAGTTACTAATTTAAAAGGAGCTCCAAGATAAGTTGAGCATGATCAGAAATTATAATGGCCTTCTAATTGCATAATTTGCTGCAAAATATAAATATTTTTAAATAATCATTCTTTTCAAATATTTGATGTACAGGAGAAAAAAAAGTAAACCATCTTGGGTATGAATAAAAAAAAAATTCCATTGGTATGATGTTTTAATATATAGCATATCTGCATTGATTACCCAGGCTACCTAGTTTTATACTTTATTTTAGTGGCCAGTGTGCTTTCTCACTGAACAGTAAACCAAATTTTTACCTCTAGAACTTTTTTTGTTTAATTAAAAATCTGTTCACTCACCCTTAAACACAATTTAGTTAAAACTGGTGGGGATACTCCCTTTTTAATTTTATTTTCATACTTGTTCATTTAAATTATCAGATGAGTAGGCTTCAGCACTTTCACATGCTCTCAGAGTAGTACTGTTAATCTAATCCACGAATGTTTATTCAGAGAATCATGCATTGTTAAGACCAGCTTCAAGTCTATCACTATCACAATATACTGTCTTTTTATTCTTATTCTGTAAACCCCTGTAACTATTTTGGAGAATACTATGGCATTTTATTCAGTAGACAACACATATATACATTTTTGTTAGATATTTTTTTTTTTGTTGTATTAAACATGGTCTACATCAGCAGTAAGCTATCACTCTAACACCCAGTCTGTTTATAATACTTTAACTTCTTAAAGGATTACTATTAAAATGGCAGATTAACAGAAATTTAGAAGTCAGATTTTCTAGCAGCTAACTAAGTACAGAGAGGCTGCAGCAGCCATTCTATGTTTTGTTACCTGTGCTATATATATATATATATATAAAGCACTATGCAACACTGAGATGCATTCAAGGACTTGGTAATTAGTAAGAATATGGTAGTGCAGTTGTTGTACATTTCAGAAATCGGCTGGTACTAGGTCAGTGGACAACTAACAATGGCTTTTGAGTGCCTGCTAAAATGTATTAATTCAAGTCTCAAATATTTTGTCAGCTGCTTTTTGAATATACTGCCCGCCTTAAATGCTCTGTGTTATCATTTGAAATTTCTTTGATTAGTTTGATTTTCTAACAATGCATATTTCTTGTTTTAAGTGAATGTAGGATTATATCATATATAAAATGACCACACTGACAGTTTTGTTAATTTGTAACAGTTTCTGATAGGAAAATTAATTAAATGATATCAGAGAATTTACTAATATTTAGTAAGGGTACTTTTTGTGCACAATATCCACAATGGCTTTTATGATGTGACTCAAAAGTTGATGCATAACTGTTTTTTAATGTCCACTGTCAGTAATTGTTGTAACAGTAATGTACCTAATATATAATACAAGGAAAATAGAAGTTATGCAAGTCTAGATATTAAGTGACTTTAAAAATTAAAAATAAAACTTCACAAAGACAGGTTTATGACATACTGCTAATGTTTTGCTAAAACACTTGGCATAGTGATTAGCAGATAATTATACTGGAAAGAATACAAGTCACATTCCAAAATATTACAAAAAAGGGTAAAATAAATCTTTTCTTCATAGAAACAAAATCTACACCTTTTGTCTGCAGAAAACAAATATTAAAAATGTAAATAATTACACAATTAAATAGATATGAGAGTCTAACTATATATTACAATTAAAGTAATATGTAACAGTTTCTTGTTGGACAGCTTGCTTTTTGGCACCTTCTACATATTTAAAAGGTTTTTCCCAAAATTAGCAAGAAAGAATTTGTCACTTTCGAACAAAATATTCATTGAAGACACACTGTGTCAAACAAATTCCATTTTAAATGGATTGAGGTTTAGCACTTCATGCATGTCACCATAATAAAATAAGTATGAAAATACAAACAGGGTTATATTCATTATTGAACAAAGTTAAAAAAGTTGGAGCATTTTTAATTTTTGTTTACTTCAAAGACAGAAATGCCACATTTATAAAAATGTTTAATGTTCAGAAATAACAGTGAATCTAGAAATTTAATTAGAATATATATATATATATATATATATATATATAAAACACATTTTCTGATAGAATTTTACAATATAGTTTACTTAAATAAACTAAGCCCAAATAGACTTTTGGTGGCTCAACAGCTTTCAAAGAGAACAATACCAATTCAAGAGATCTAAAACTTGTATTGACTGATATCCTGCTGTTAGTGGAGGAGGGTTTATGGCCAAAAATATCTTACATAACATTTTTGAAAGAGTACCTGACGGAGAGTTAAAATTTTAAAAGTCTCAAGCTAAAATTGCTGCCAGCAATGATGTTGCCTGTGATGGATAGCAGGCCATTATGTGGGCAGGAAATTAGAGCCATTCATGAGCCATGGGGTAAATAGGTTTGGAAAACCAAGTCCCTACAGTAAAGAAGAATAAAAGAAACACAATCAAACCACACACCAAAATAAATAAAAAAAAGAGCACCAGTTACAAAAATGCAGTATCAGGGGGTAATAGTAGGCCAAGATTTAATGTTTAAAATCCGCCTAGAGCTGGCCCCCCACCAAAACTGAGTGGTTGTACAAAAAGAAGACTAATGAGGGAAGTCACCAGGAGATCCATGATTACTCTGAATGAATTACAACCTATAGTGACTAAGATTGAAGAGACTATGAACACAAAAACTATTCCCTGGGTACTTCACAAGTCACACCTTTATGGGAGAATGACAAAGAGAAAGCCACTGTTTTTTAAAGATACCCTGAAGTCACCTGAGCTGTTTGACCCACAGACTAAACAACATGTTCGGTACAAGCCAAACACTTATACATTATCAAAAACAGACCATCCCTACCATGAAGCATGGTGATGGTAGCATTATGCTGCAAGATGCTTATCTGTAGCAGGCCCTGGATGTCCTTTGAGGGTAAAGAGTCAAATTAATAATGCAAAATCCTGGAGGAGAACCTGATGCAGTCTACAAGAAACTTGAACCTTGGGAGAAGATTTGTTTTCCAGTAAGGTAACAACTCTAAGCTGAAAGCCAAAGGTATACAGATGGTGCTAATGTCCAATAGAGAATTTGTGGCTGAGCTTGAAAAAGGCCGTTCCCCATGTGACCTGACCCTAACTGCTCTAAAGACATTGCTAATGACTGTGGCTTGATCTGTAGCTTTAAAGTTACTTACCAGGACAAATGCAGTTACAGCGAATACCTTGCTCAATGAAGTCCGCTGCCACAGATTTAGTAAGTCCAATAACAGCAGCTTTAGATGTGCTATAAACACATCGGTTCACAACACCTTTGGCAAGAACAGAGCCAGACGTAAATTTTGTGCTCTTACTTTAGGATAAAGGAAAATAAAAAAAAACATGACTCTTATTTAGATGGCCAGAGCCCACTTTACCTTACTGTTTGGGATAAAGCAAGCAAATAAGCAAGAAACAACAAACACAAAATGTTACGTTCCACTTTTTTTGTTTTTTTTTTTACACTTTAAATTAAAGGAAAGAAACAATATGTTTATCTGCCATGAATTATGATCTCTATCTTTTAGAGATAAAATCTTTCTTGCAAAGTATTTTTTGGCAGAGAGTGACAGTTACAACTCTGTCTTTTTACACAAAATAAACCAATGTCAATTTTGCACTCCTCTGTGTGATATTATCAAAAGCATTTCATTAATTTAAAGCATAAATATTCATTTAACAAAAGTCTAAAGTATAACCTGGTAGAATGGGTAAGTTGTCAGTAGCCAAACTGGTATAGCATCAATACAGTCTGTCACAGACTACACAAGAAAACAGCCAATTAAAGTTGGCATTTAATGCTGTATCTGATGTAAGCTGAGAAAATGTCTCTGGGGGGAAGGTAAAGCTAGTAACTCATAATCTCATACTCACTGCTGTAGAGATGTAGAAAACAGGCAAGACAATTTTAATTTGGTATGCCAAACTGGCAGAGATTTTAAGTAGTCTTATTTTTGTTTATATTACAATGCCATAATAATTTTAAGTCTAAAATGATGGCCTCCAAAACTATGGAATTATCTGCCTGACATGCCCTTTCGCTTTCAGAATTTACTAAATCAAGACACCGGCTGAAGAGGCTATACTATATTGTATTGTTGCTCCATTGCTAGCACTGCTTACATTGCTATTGTTCATTTGTTAAGACTACGAAATGTTCCTGACCCCGGTCACTCTGATTTTCTATTCTGTTTTCTGCTGTGCTGCCTGCCACAAATGCTACTTGGACCATGCCACTCACCATGAACTTTGGACTAACAAGAAACAACTGATCACAATAATACAAAAAGATTTGTAACAAATAGACTTTTCTGAAATTACTTTGCACAGTTACCTTGTATTTTCTTTACTTTTTAAAATGTGAGAAACCCATATACTGTATGTTTACCTTTGATGGATGATGCCACAGAAGACATATTAATAATATTGCCAGACTTTCGCTCCAGCATCTGTGGAAAAACACACACTTGCTCTAAACTTTGCAAAGCCAATACAGTGTATTTTTTTAATTCAACACTCTTTAATTCTTTTTCAGAACCTATTAATCATATTCCTGGGATGAAGGGAACCAAAACTGATCCTAGGATCACTGGATCCGAGTGTAAGAGACGTGGCATTAAACTGTAGGGCAGACACGTCCACAGAAACACTCATACCAGACCAGTTTAGATTTGCTAATCAGTCCAAAATGCGAGTCTTTGGAATGTGAGAGAAGGTCAGAGTACTCTTAGGAAACCCGTGCAGGCACAGAGAGGACAAGCAAACACCTAATCAGACAGTGTTAGTGCTGGGACTGAAATCAAGTATTCTGAATTACTAATGCAACAGTATTTAATCAACCTTAAACTACTGATTACAAAAAAGTTACAAGAAAAAAAAAAATCACCTTTGGCAGAAAGGTTCTTATCATCATGTACATGCTGCGAACATTTACGTTCATTGTGAAGTCCCAGTCATTTTCAGTGCAATCCAGAACTGAGCCATGATGGACAAATCTAAATAAGGATTGGATTTATAAGTTAAATACAATGTTAGAAGTAGTTCATGAACTTTTATTCCTGACCGTTAAAGTCAAATAAATATCAAATTTACACCTTTTTAAATATAAGGCCAAGATTATACACATTATGAATAAGTCACAATAGTTAAATGAATTCAGTATTAAAGGTAGAACTATGTAGAACGAGTTTAATGTTTCTACACAGCCATTTTAAAATTACAAGTAAAATTCTGAAATACTGGTAAAAAATTAAACAGTTTGTTCTTCTGAATCAAAATAAGTATTTAACATTGGACACTGGGTTATGGATGTTAAAAGTTTTAATGCACACAATGCTCAAGAAATAAATTACATCGTTGCAAGTTTTAGATTATATTGATTGAAGAGGCAATTCATTTGATTCACTTGATAGTGAAAGACAGAAAGAAAATTAAAATGTTCAGACAATAACTATCATACTAGAAACAAGGGTTCAAGTGGGTTGCAGAAGCATTTACATGTCACACACATAGTTTTGCATTTTTTCATTTGACACAAAAGTATTCTGCCCACAAAACACCACGAGTAGATTGGACTTCGGTTGTTTGAATTGCAAGAAACTCTAATAGAAGCTGATGAATGGCCTCCACACCTATCCTGACTGCTCTGGAGGATGCTTTCTTTAGGCAATCTTAATGCAGCTTGCATTTGACTGAAGATGAGTGTTTTCTGTGCAAACTGTTCCAGTGTTTGAAGATGTCATTATCTATGTTAAAAAGAACATTGTGTCACACGGCTGGGGGTGGTACCCAGCCGGGATGCCAAGGAGGACCGGAGGAGGTCTTGCACCTCCTCCAGACCACGAGGGGGCGACCGCCCTGGTTGCTTTGGGGACCACAGGTAGACAGCATTGAAGCTCAGCCCTGCAGGGGCCTGTGGTCACCACCAGAGGGTGCCCCAATGCCTACAGAGCCCTGGACCTCAGCACACCCGGAAATGCTGGGGGGGAAAAGGATTGGGGACACCTGGAGTGCTTCCGGGTATGCAGCTGGCACTTCCACCACACTGGGGAATGTCGGTGAAAGATTGCCGGGAAGCACCTGGAACACATCCAGGTGACTATAAAAGGGGCCGCCACCCTTCATTCAAGGCCTGAAGAAGTGAGGCATTGAGTGTGAGGCCTGGACTTTGGGGAGTCTTGGGGGTTTTGTGTGCACTTATAATTGTAAATACTAGTGTAAATAAACGTGTGGTGATGCTTAAACACGTCTACCTGTCTGTGTCCGGGGCTCGTTCCACAACATACATAAGTAATTCTTATGAATATAAAAAATTTGCTGCAAATACATAATTTGTTGTGCAGTTTTTTATTTTGATTTCCAGATAAAGCAGCTTTAGAATCATTTAGAAAGCTGTGATATTGACAGACATCAGAAGAAGTCGCCTTTCCTCCACTCTAAACCCTACATACCTGTAACATGACACTAAGCAAAATACCCTATACTGTTAGCAATTACAGAGAAAAAACTATTTTAATGATAATGCAACAAGTGAGGCCAATGTGTGGTAAAATGCAACAAATGGATTTAAAAAATATCAAATTTACTTGAGAGTCAGAGAAAATACCCTTTATGTTACTAAGTTAAGCAATATGAACTCTCTTTATATAAGTAATAAATAATAGTACTATGTATAGCAGGGCTGTCAAACTCAAGACCTATGGACAATTTTAAAGCAGCATCAGAATCAATGTACAAAACAATACCAATTTATTTATTTTAGAGGGCCTATTCCAGAGGTAAACCAAACTGCTTTACAGCATTATAAAATATAAAAATACAAATTAAAAGTAAAAGTGAAATAGTCCAAATGCATGCAAACAAAAACATTAATACAAAGAGGAAGGCCTCAAGAACCCAAAAAAGCCTTAGTACACAAATAAGCCTTGGCTCGGCCTTAAAGGCATTTACAAAAGATATAGTCCTAATAAACAGAGGTAGACTTGTCCTCAGGCACAAGGTAGATACTAAAAAGGTACAGTCTTCCTTTGATTTCAGACAAGAACTGGGACTAGAGAAAAGTGATTATGCTGAAAACTTTAAAGATCTTGGTGCTGATGCTGGACAAAGTACAGTAACTCAGTTAGGTAACATGCAGAGCAGTGCAACTAAAATTGGCAAAATCCCATGCCTCGCTTAGCAACAGTGAGCATCCTATTAACTGCATTCTGCACTTATTGTAGCCGAGATAACACAGACTGATTAACACTCAAGTAAAGTGCATTGTAGTAATCTAGTCATGAGGCAATAAAGACATGAAAACCGAACAAAAAACTTGAGCTTAGAAATCTGAGGTAATAAAAGCTGCTCCTGACACCTGAATTTGACTGACTCATAAATCTGAGCTTGAATCAAGAATAAAACCCAAGCTCTTAACTGTTGAGTTGGGTGTAAGACTTCCAAAACCTACACTCAAATTTCTGACTTTGTCAGTAGTGAAAAAAGCAATCAACTCACTTTTGTTTTCATTAAAGCAGAGGAAAACTTTCTGCCATCCAGATTTTGATCCAATTAAAACTCACAGTAAGGGACTCAAGTCACTGAGTATCCTCAGATGTCAATTTCACCTGAAAGGCAGTGATACATTATATTGTGCTGCTTCAAGATATTTGCTATTTGCCAAAGGAAGCATATAAATAAATAACAATATAGGACCAAAGACAGACCCTTGAGGAATTCCACATGCCAACAGAGCAGAGGAAGAAAAGCAATCACCAATTTTAACAGAGAAAGACCTGTCCCTAAGTTATGATGTAAACCACTTCAAGGCTGTCCCCTGGATGTCAGCCATTAGTTCTAAATGAGAAGAGATGTAAAAATTGAGGTCCTGACTCAAGTAGTAATAAAAGACCCCTGGGCATCCTTTAAAACAGTAGGATGTACCCAGATATCCTGGCTAAAGTGTCCATCATGACTTTGCCTATTTTGGGCCCCCTAATCATCCCCTGTTCCTTATTGGCTGACTAAATTTCTCACCCCGTCACCATCAAATAGGTAGTATGCAATGCGTGTACTGGTGCAAAAACCATTGCCATGGCATCATCCAGGTGGATGGTGCACATTGGTGGTGGTGGAAGTGGAGACCCCTAAAGTCTATGTAAAGCACTTTGAGTGGCCAGAAAAGCACTCTGCGAATGTAGCTCTCACTAAACACTGTGAATCTGCCATACTTATGAAATTAAAAAGTCTGTTTTTGAAGATTTCATGATATCTCCAGTCTTTCTTACTTACATCTCTGTTCCACTCTCCTACAGCTTCTTCTAAGAGACCAAATGTCATCATTCAAATGTGAGCAAGCCTTAGACCTTAACTGGAGTTTAGATATCTAAAATTGTAGTGCATGACATAGTAAATAAATTGACAAGCTCCAAGCTTGGTATCTAGTGAGGAGGATGGGAAATCCTGGATGGACAACAAAGAAGCATTAGTGAAAGCATTAACAAAAAAAACTGATAATATATGAAGTAATAGTCTGATACTGATAGGTTATTGTCTCATCTTTTAAAGCCTCTCTTGGTGACTCAACAAAGAATAAAATCAGGGAATGGTCTGACACTGAAACAGCATCAGTAAAGACAACACGGATTGAGAGGCCCCTTGAGAAGAAGAAAAAAAATTGTACGTACATGGATATATGTAGGACCAATCATCCACTGTTGTAAATTAAAGGAGATCATAAGCTATATAAACTTCTTGTTTATCAGTCTTTTAGAGCAGCTGTATGAATATTAAAGCCTCCCAAAAACAATTGATCTGTACTAAGCAACAGTGATGAAAGAAGCGCAAAGAACTAAATTAAGAACAAATACGAGAAATAGGAGGTCTATAATCAATCATACAGTGCACTGGATATAAAAGTGTTATCTTCAACAATGGTACCTCGAAAGTCTTAAATTGCTCCATCTGCATTAAATGCCCTTTAAAATAGTTTCTGAAGACCACAGTAACACCACCACCCTGATCCAAAGATCTTGAGGTACTATAAAGTTTAAAGTTCTGCAGGACAGTTTCAGTAAGTGGGGGCAAAGTCACTGGCAATGACTTTCAATGACATTATTTAAAACAAAAGAGTTACTCAGTAAACACCTCACATTCATCAGCACCATTTCTGCTGGAGGTAACTCACCCAACTGCAGTGGGGCATTCTTCATTAATCTTAAAACTGTCAAAGTTAACCACAGACTAAGATATAAATTGTCTTGCCTGCCTCCAGCGCTACTGCTAAAAAGTAATGAGAAGACATGTATATCCAGTCAAGATATTATGCCATCTAAAGTGAGAATATGTAATGGAAGCAGACATGGCACCCAAATTAGTTTCAGAAGTCATTGCCCTAATGCTGGCCCAAATGACAGTCTCGTTTCACTTTCACCGTCTTCTGCACCACTTCCACGAGAATGGTCAAAACCACAGAACTTCAGCTCGAAGGGAAGAACTCCAGAATGTCCAAAGTTGATAATTCTCACAACAAGCATAAGCACGAAAGCAAAATTCTTCATATATATTCTGTATCATAAACAGAGTGGAACAATCATAATGAATACCTGTCAATATACCACCAGAAAGCAAAAATAAAATAAATCCCATAGACAAACAAGCAATAAAAAACAGAGCAACAGTGTGCCAACAAACACACTGGTGCCTCCTTGCTGCCAACTTTTGCCAAAACATTTTAATTAATGGCCTGTGATGGTCGCACTTTTCTCAAAAATTTAAGACAGATTTATTTTCTCTCTATTTACATTGCCATTAGAATAAATTTATAGTATCGGCTCATGTTTATTTTTGCAGCAAGGTGAACCACACCAGTCTGTAGTTAGAATCAAAACTGGCTGCTTCTAATAAAATCCATCCATCCATCCATTCTCTTCCGCTTATCCGAGGTCGGGTCGCGGGCAGCAGCTTAAGCAGAGAGGCCCAGACTTCCCTCTCCCGGCCACTTCTTCCAGCTCTTCCGGAGAATCCCAAAGGCGTTCCCAGGCCAGCCGGAGACATAGTCCCTCCAGCGTGTCCTGGGTCTTCCCCGGGGCCTCCTCCCGGTTGGACGTGCCCGGAACACCTCACCAGGGAGGCGTCCAGGAGGCATCCTGATCAGATGCCCGAGCCACCTCATCTGACTCCTCTTGATGCGGAGGAGCAGCGGCTCTACTCTGAGCCCCTCCCGGATGACTGAGCTTCTCACCCTATCTTTAAGGGAAAGCCCAGACACCCTGTGGAGGAAACTCATTTCAGCCGCTTGTATTCGATCTCGTTCTTTGGTCACTACCCATAGCTCATGACCATAGGTGAGGGTAGGAAGGTAGATCGACTGGTAAATTGAGAGCTTTGCCTTACGGCTCAGCTCCTTTTTCACCACGACAGACCGATGCAGAGCCGCATCACTGCGGATGCCGCACCGATCCGCCTGTCGATCTCACGCTCCATTCTTCCCTCACTCGTGAACAAGACCCGAGATACTTGAACTCCTCCACTTGGGGCAGGATCTCTCCCCCAACCCTGAGAGGGCACTCCACCCTTTTCCGGCTGAGGACCATGCTCTCAGATTTGGAGGTGCTGATTCTCATCCCAGCCGCTTCACACTCAGCTGCGAACCGATCCAGAGAGCTGAAGATCACGGCCTGATGAAGCAAACAGGACAACATCATCTGCAAAAGCAGTGACCCAATCCTGAGTCCACCAAACCGGACCCCTTCAACACCCTGGCTGCGCCTAGAAATTCTGTCCATAAAAGTTATGAACAGAATCGGTGACAAAGGGCAGCCCTGGCGGAGTCCAACTCTCACTGGAAGCGGGCTCGACTTACTGCGGCAATGCGGACCAAGCTCTGACACGGTTGTACAGAGACCGAACAGCTCTTATCAGGGGTCCGGTACCCCATACTCCCGAGCACCCCACAGGATTCCCGAGGGACACGGTCGAATGCCTTTTCCAAGTCCACAAAACACATGTAGACCGGTCGGGCAAACTCCCATGCACCCTCCAGAACTCTGCTAAGGGTGAAGAGCTGGTCCACTGTTCAGCGACCAGGGACGAAAACCACACTGTTCCTCCTGAATCCGAGGTTGACTATCCGACGGACCCTCCTCTCCAGAACCCCGAATAGACTTTTCCAGGGAGGCTGAGGAGTGTGATCCCTCTATAGTTGGAACACACCCTCCGGTCCCCTTTTAAAGAGGGGACCACCACCCCGGTCTGCCAATCCAGAGGCACTGTCCCGATGTCCATGCGATGTTGCAGAGACGTGTCAACCAAGACAGTCCTACAACATCCAGAGCCTTAAGGAACTCGTATCTCATCCACCCCCGGGGCCCTGCCACCAAGGAGTTTTTTGACCACCTCGGTGACTTCAGTCCCAGAGATGGGAGAGCCCACCTCAGAGTCCCCAGGCTCTGCTTCCTCATTGGAAGGCATGTTAGTGGGATTGAGGAGGTCTTCGAAGTACTCCTCCCACCGACCCACAGCGCCCGAAGTGAGGTCAGCAGCGCACCATCCCCACTATATACGGTGTTGACACTGCACTGCTTCCCCTCCTGAGACGCGGACGGTGGACCAGAATCTCCTCGAAGCCGTCCAAAGTCGTTCTCCATGGCCTCTCCAAACTCCTCCCATGCCCGAGTTTTGCCTCAGCAACAACCGAAGCCAGCGTTCGCTTGGCCTGCGGTACCTATCAGCTGCCTCCAGAGACCCACAGGACAAAAAAGTCCTATAGGACTCCTTCTTCAGCTTGACGGCATCCCTCACCGGTGTCCACCAACGGGTTGGGGATTGCCGCCACGACAGGCACCGACCACCTTGCGGCCACAGCTCCGGTCAGCCGCCTCAACAATAGAGGCACGGAACATGGCCCATTGGACTCAATGTCCCCACCTCCCTCGGGGCGTGGTTGAAGTTCTGCGGAGGTGGGAGTTGAAGCTACTTCTGACAGGGGACTCTGCCAGCCGTTCCCAGCAGACCCTCACAATCACGTTTGGGCCTACCAGGTCTGACTGGCATCTTCCCCCACCATCGAAGCCAACTCACCACCAGGTGGTGATCAGTTGACAGCTCCGCCCCTCTCTTCACCCGAGTGTCCAAGACATATGGCGCAAGTCCGGCGACACGACCACAAAGTCGATCATCGACCTGAGGCCTAGGGTGTCCTGGTGCCAAGTGCACATATGAACACCCTTATGCTTGAACATGGTGTTCGTTATGGACAATCCGTGACGAGCACAGAAGTCCAATAACAAAACACCGCTCGGGTTCAGATCGGGGGGGCCATTCCTCCCAATCACGCCCTTCCAGGTCTCACTGTCATTGCCCACGTGAGCATTGAAGTCTCCCAGCAAAACGAGGGAATCCCCAGAAGGTATGCCCTCTAGCAACCCCTCCAGAGACTCCAAAAAGGGTGGATACTCCAAACTGCTGTTGGCATACGCACAAACAACAGTCAGGACCCTTCCCCACCCGGCGGAGGGAGGCCACCCTCTCGTCCACGGGGTAAACCCCAATGCACAGGCTCCGAGTCGGGGGGCAATAAGTATGCCCACACCTGCTCGGCGCCTCTCACCGGGGGCAACTCCAGAGTGGTAGAGAGTCCAGCACCTCTCAAGGAGATTGGTTCCAGAGTCCAAGCTGTGCGTCGAGGTGAGTCCGACTATATCTAGCCGGAACCTCTCGACCTCGCGCACTAGCTCAGGCTCCTTCCCTTCAGAGAGGTGACAATCCACGTCCCAAGAGCCAGATTCTGTAGCCGAAGATCAGACCGCCAAGGTCCCCGCCTGCGGCCACCACCCAACTCACATTGCACCCAACCTCCTTGGCCCCTCCCATAGGTGGTGAGCCCATGGGGAGGAGGACCCACGTTACCTCTTTTCTAATAAAATAAATAAATAAAAAAGTGAAAAGAAGGAGGAGTGAACTCATCATCATAAAGAACTCATGTTTTAGCATGATGTCAAAGATGTGACAGTCTCGTAAAGGAGATGGTAGTTCATCTTCACACACAACGTTTTTGCCACACCTCTCACTTTCTAAAGCCACCTTTTCCACTGATGTTAAACATGACCACTATCAATTTCTGACCAACTGTGAATGTGATCTGTGAATCCTTTACCAGCAAGTTCACACATAGTTTATCAGCATAGCTAAGTGCCTTCTGATCATGTTAATATCCTCTTGGGATTAATAAAGTATCTATCTATCTATCTATCCTGTAGGTGTTAATGGATGTACTTTGCTTTAACGGCAGATTCAAGCATATGTCTCGACTGCATCTCATACTGGACTTAATGGGCTGTTATAACTAGTATATATATATATAGTGGTAGTTTTTTGTTCATATATTCTGGCCTATATAAAGTGGGTATATAAAGTGTAATATTTGTCCCTCAATAAGGATGAGTCTGAAACCCATGATGTACTGCATAAAAATAAACTAAACTGATATGAACAGAATTGACAATCAGGAGACACAGGCCACAAGGGAAAAATAGCTGAGTCTTGATTAGTAAGCATTTTACTATCTAAATATTATACTGGATGACTGCATAAAACCTCTCCACAGAGGGAAAAAAGTTTCACTTTCTAGGAAAAGACCAAATAGCTAATCAGTAAAGCATAAAACTGCAATGCTGCAATCAGAATGGAAAAAAATACTAAGAGATTAGTAAAAACTGTAAGCACTGCAGAGAGCCTTCAGAGATCATCAACAATTTATTCATGAAATTCTATACTGATTAATTTATTTTTAAGTTTTTGCACAAATTATCCAACATATTTGTTTTTCTTATATATGTCAAACACGATCTAAATACTGTGTCATATGGGGCTTTATATCATTAATAAATGCCAAGAAGGCCAACATACTCAAAAAGGATGTGTTTATTAGTAAAATAACACAACTAGGAAGGAAATAAACATTAAGATGAATAAAGTAACAAAAATGAATAGACTGGACTCTGGTCCACTAGGCTAAGCTAAAAAATAGGTAAAATACCCTATAACACACATTTTGTACCTCTAACCCTCTGGTCTCTCTTTCTTCCACCAGCAAGATGGTTCCAAGCTCATTTATCTGATGTTCAGAAGCAGCTTTTAAGTTTCTGCTAGGAACTACTTTGAAAACGCTAGAGAAATATCAGGATTTGTCTCTGGAATCCCTTGAGCTGTTCTAGTAGCACTCCCTTTAATGGTGTCAGATGTCCCTGTAATCCTAGACTCCAACCTTCCCTTACATAAACAGGCAACACAAGATACCCACCTAGTTTAACAAGTAGCAGAGAGAAACTTCTAACTCCTAAAAGGCTCATCATACTGAGGGAACTCTTGCATTGGTAGTCTATGTCTCTAAGAATCCTTCTCTTTGTAAATACACCCAGAAAGTGGCTAGTAGTAAACCTGTTATGCTTCTGGAATGGCAGTTTCTGTTACCCATTCCAGAACTACCATACCACCCCTGACGTGCCACTCTTTGACAGTACAGGTACAGCATAAGACGTGGAGTTTTAACTATCCACAATCAAAGTGCATCATATACTTTTAAACAATGACCTCCGAGTATTCTAGTACAATCAATCGATAGATCGATAGTGTATTAATCCCAAGGGGAAATTCACATACGCCAGCAGCAGCATACTGATAAAGAATGAGTCTACATAAAAGAAATTGGTAGGAGTGATCACTACCCACATTACATGGAATGTAACTTTATTATACTTACCCAGCAATATTACAGAGAACATCTATATTGCCAAACTCTTTGGCCAGAAGTTCAATTTGATTTTTATCAGTTACATCAAGAACTCTTGTTTCAATACCTACAGAAACAAGAAAAATAAACAAAGAAAAATACATAAAGATGACTCAAGACATATACTGCATTTCTATACATAGAGCATCATACACAGAAATGTTGAAAATATTCATTTTTTTTTAGCTAGTCCTTCATTCTACCTATCTGCAAAATTCTAGAAAGGGCACTAGATAGACTACAGGCAACAATGAAAAGTTGTGGGGGGGAAAAAAAAAATTATGAATGGGGGACCAAATATATATCTTCTCTTGCTGGACACAATATTTCTCTAATTTAGGTATCCTGCATTTAAGACATGACTAATTTACAGGCACTACACGGCGTACACTGTTGCACTAATGCACAACTTTTAAACAATTACATCTACTGTAATGTAATCAAAATCCAAAATACCTGACCAATCATTTATTCTGTTAAAAAGCTTCACTTTGATAGCTTGCTATAGCCATTTAAATCCTGTTAGCATAATTTATAGAAATGCTTTATGAACACTGTTTGTCATTCTATCATAGCTACAATTCATGGCTAACTCCAATCTAAGTGGCTCATCATGTGTTGAGTGCGGTAATGCCCTGTAATCAGCGAGTGCTCCCAACCTTCTCCTCCTGCTCTTCATTCTATCAGCAGTAGGCAGAAAAATGCTCTGGTTTGCCATGACAATTACCAACCGATGATTTGTCTTTTTGGGGAACTACTGCCTTTTTACTGTCAGCTTACAAAAGAAATTGTCTATGATTCACATCTGCCACTAAAGGAGAGTTACTGGTTTCCATAGTTGATTTTATGCACTTCTAGACATTTAAACAACAGTCCAAGGCTCAAAAGTTCAATTTGCAGAGTAATAGATGAGATTTAGCAGGTAAATAAATGAATCTTCCCTACATATGAGTGAGTTGTTCTAACAGTAAGTGCTGTGCCATGAAAATGAAAACTGTGATGACCTTACACAGGGAGACAACTATTTCCTGGATGATACTAGAGTTGAGATCATCAGGTAAAACCTGTGAAGCCGATGTTGCTTTAATCCACCACAACCAATGAATGGGTGGCAGTAAAATTCGTGGCCACAATAGGCATCAATCAGTTTATCATCTTCCTATCTTTCTTCTCGCTTTTTTTAAAATCTGTGCTGTATCTTCTCATTGGTCTCAGATATGAGAAATCAACAAATGATAAAATCAGAAATTCAAGGGTGTAGCAGTCAATCAAAGCTTTATTCTTAACCAGACGAGATGTCCAGGCTTTTTTTTTTTCCTGATTTCACACGCTGGCCACAAACATGGACAACAACACACACACTCCCCTCTCTTAAAACAGTTATTTTTTCACAAAGAACTAACTGGTAAGAAAATATCTATCTATTTACAAATATGTTTAATCTAATTCAGAGTTGGGAGAAAAAAAAGGGTAGATCGATTTCACAGACACTGACTTGATACTGTGACAATCCCGCTTTTCCGGGTGAGTCCACAGGTGCCGACTGGCATTTACTCTGAATGCCACAATATAAACAATACCCTATAACTGCCCTATGGACACCTCCAAAACAATAAAACAAGTCTGCCTTCAACCTTCCTACCTCCTGTCTGCTCTTTTACTTCACTCACTTACTAACCCCATATTCCTCTTGATCATAAACTGCTCTGCCTGTGCCTGTTTGGCAGAAACATGTATTGTAATACTTTGAACCACAGGATTCCACCTGAATGTTGCAAGGGGGACCCATGAAAAAGTGCTTCATGATTTGTAGATGCACATGTAAAACATTTGACAGCCTTATCTGAAGTCCACCTGTGGTCAATTTAATTGATTGGATATGATTAAGAAAGACACACACCCATGTATATATTAGATTCCATAGCAGACAATGTGGATCGGAGCAAAAATCAAGCCATATAGTTTAAGGAATGACCTGCAGAGCTTATAGACAGGATTGTGTCAAGGCACAGACCTGGGGAAGAGAACAGCTGCCTTCATAATTTTAAATGGAAGAAGTCTGAAACAGCCATGACTCGTCTAGAGCTGGCTACCCCTCTAAACTAAGCAATCATAGGAGAAGAGCCATTGTAAAAGAGGTGACCAAGACCTCAATAACCACTGTGGCTGGGCTCCAGGAAATCTGTGTGGAGATAGAAAAACTGTATAAAGAATGATCATCACTGCAACATTTGCTTATACTGTGAGAAAAAAAAACATTCTCTGGTCTGATGAAACTAAGATTAGCATCATATCTGGAGGAAATTAGGCACTGCTCTTCACCAGTACAATATCATTCCAACTGTAAATTATGTTGGTGGCAGATCCAGGGTGTGTGGTGTTTTCCATTGGCAGGGACTGTGAGAGTAGACAGGGTTAAGAAAAAGTGGAATGGATCAAAGTGCACATACAGTATTTCCTTAATGAAAACCTGCTCGAGAGCAGTCTGAACCTGAGACTGGGCTAAAGGTTCACCTTCCAAAAGGACGGTGATCCTAAGCACATAGCAAAGACAACACAGGTGTGGCTTAGGGACAACTCTGGGAATGTCCTTGACAGACAGAATGGCAGAAAATCCCCAAATCCAGGTGACTCGATTAAGCACCAAATAAAGGGGCTGAATACTTGTGTCAATAAATTTCAGCTTATATTTAGAAAAATTTTCAAAAACTTATAAAAAATAATTTAAATGCTCTAAGTACAAAGCTACAATATAGCAAAATGTGAAAAAATGAAGGGGTCTGAATACTTTCTAAATTCATAGTAGCTGGTTTGTTTCAACCCCTGCACATGCTCTGACTCCATCTAATTTAGAAGACTTATGTTCCACAGGTCAAGATCCATTTTCTATTGCTCAGTTCTGAAAGTCGATCAGTCCCCAATTGGCAATGCACTCAGTCATCTTTCTTCATATGATGTTGAGCCAACATGGCAGCTCCAGGCCACTTTTGAGATGCTCAACAGCAAACACCACTCTCAGACTTGGCTACAAAATTGGACTTTTCTTGTTTCAGGCAAGGGTCACAATTTGCAATATGTAGCTTTATCAGAGGCACACATATCAAGACAAGAAAGCTCTACAGATTGCAGAGCACCATCTCCATCTTACTACTGCACTTTCAGTTTTATGGTTTGATATATCAGGATATGCAGTAATGAAAAATCTTCTAGTTCTGTCCAGGTTGTAGAATTAAATACATTTAAACTTGTGTGACAAATAAAACAAACATATTTTACTTTGCCATTAAACTAACACCAAATAAGCCAATATGCAGAATTCAATTTAATTTACTCTTAGCAGCCGCACTTCCATTATTGAGATCCAGCATGCTATACTATAGTTGCAAACTTGAAAAATAAAATACAACATAAACATAAAACAATACTTTTATAGTTTACCCTCCTTGGGATTAACCGTGAGCATTGATTTTGATGAGATATGGGGCAGTAAACCCAAAAATGCTTGGGACAGTATTCTGCTGCTATGTTGTGGATAAAATAACATGATACTGTAAAAAAAAAAAAAAAAAAAAAAAACACAACACTTTATGGTAAATTGACAATATTCATGAGTGGGGGGGCAGTGCCTCCAACAAAAATAAAAACAGAGTGCATATTAACGAAAAGCTGTAAAGCCAGTTTCGAACAAATTGAAACTGAACCATTAGATGAATCAAGCGATAGTGATGACAATGTGAAAATGTTGCATATGGTACTGTACAATGCCTGACAAATTCAGTCCTGTGAAGGTTCACCATGGTGCAGGTAGTTTTGTGAAAAAACGGGCAAACCAACAGTGATAAGTAGAAAGACACAAAAGGTTTTAGCCTCCTAAGCGCTGTTCATAATGCAGCAACCGTCTATGTCTACGTCAGGGAAAATGTGGAAGTCACTAAAGCCTTGTGCTGTGGTAGCCAAAAATAACACAATGGGAGCATCGATGGGCAGATTAGGCACTGACATTCTACCCACTCATGTTCAAGCAACAAAAAACATTTTATAAGAAAAGTGTGCAAAGAAATGTGCTTCTATTGTCTCGATTTCACAATTAGGCTGCGTGTTGGTGACAATTTCAAAACATGTCCCACATACGATGTGTACCAAACCTGCATCAATACACGGGTGGAAACTTGACGTACTTTTCCTATTGTATGCATGTTGAAATATTGGAATTTATGTGCTTCTTAGATACATAACATTTGTGTTGAAAATATTTCAATGTTTTTGGCTTGTTTTAGTTGGGAATAAAGACAGCACTAAGTAGGATAAAAGGACAAAAATAATATAAAATAAACAAAAATATAAATCTACACAAATACACAGGATGTCTTTAAATTTAAATTTTAAACACCCTAAAACAGCTCTAGAAAGATTTGTGCAAAAGTGAGTACACCCTAATTGCTTTGATATTATTTAAGAATAAATAGATCCAAGGAGTATTACTCATAAATTAAATATGTTGCATACAGTATTACGAATGTTAAAGGGCAAAAATTATATTTTGAATAACATTAAACGTACCTGAATATTGAGCTAGTTCTTTAAGTTTTTCTTCATTGATATCTGTAGCAATTACCTTTGCTCCTTCCTTTGCAAAAGCCTAGAGATAAACACATGAACAAAACTAGCCAATCAGAACACATTGTAGTCAGTGGAAAATAGCTTTTCTCACAACACATTTCGCAATGTAAATGTACATATTTTGTGATGCATAATGATTTTAAATCTCTAAGTAACAAAACAAGATATAAAGAAATTGTATATTATTTTATATAATTTGTGTGAACCAGTTAATTTGTAGTGATATTTATCCACTGTGATAATTTTGATGTTAACATTAAAGCTGGGGCCTGGTTTCAAAACCAACTAATCTTTATAGACCCCAGCATAAAACTGTATGCTTCATGTACCAGCGGTAAATAATAATAAAGGTGGTGTTCTACATATGCTCAAATATCAGCTGCCCTAATATACAAAACTGAAAACCAGCTTTATACAGAAATTTTGACCCGATTATGATTAAAAACTACAGATTTTACCAAGAATACCAAAAAATCAGCTGAAAACCAACAAAGTATGCAAAAAAAAAAAAAAAAACTGGAACAAGTTATGGCAGTCGGAAGGACAATATCCTTAAAACATTTATTGGCTGGAAAGGAGGTCTATTAGGACATTGGTTAGAAAAGGAGATCTGGAAGGAGAGGCAGGTGGCTAGAGTGTGATGCCATGTTTGCTGACAGCATGCTGAATGACTTAAATACTGATGAGCTGCTAAGGAGCAAGACTTAAGAAAGACAATGTGCAGAGGCTCTGTCAGAGCAAAGTGCACCACAGGACAATACACTGTGAATGTATGACTGAGTCTTTTAAGGTACTTTATTGCTAGACTCCAATAGACTGGTACCAAATCTATTACCCATGTTACAAGTCCATCATCTCCATGTTGTTTCAGTTACTTGGTATGGAATAAATGCTTAAAAAAAAAAAAAAGGTTTAAATTGCTTAGGAATCCACATATATCTCACTAGTTACGGCTATGTAAATTCAAAAGCTTATTTCTTGTGAATTTCCATTTGTCAGTTTCATTTGAATGAAATAAAAAGAGTATCATTAAGCAAGTCAATATTTGCAAACCAACAATCAGGACAGTTTAACGGCTCATTTTAAAAACTTGTACCAACAAATTATCAGCCATTTCTAATGTCTTACTAAGAAAATCAGTAGTTACCATTTGTTTCATGATGAAAAAGTATGTTTTATCATCATCCTTACCCAGCTTGTGCAAATGTGGTGTACTAACATATGCAAGACGGCACTTGCCCCGTAAAATCTCTGATACACACGTGGACAAAATTGTTGGTACCCTTCAGTCAATGAAAGAAAAACTCAAAATGGTCACAGAAATAACTTTAATCTGACAAAAGTAATAATAAATAAAAATTCTATGAAATTTAACCAATGAAAGTCAGACATTGATTTTCAACCATGCTTCAACAGAATTAATAAAAAAAAAAACTCATGAAACAGGCCTGGACAAAAATGATGGTACCCCTAGAAAAGACTGAAAATGATGTGACCAAAGGGACATGTTAATCCAAGGCGTGTCCACTAATTAGCATCACAGGTGTCTACAATCTTGTAATCAGTCAGTGGACCTATATATAGGGCTCCAGGTAGTCTCTGTGTTGTTTGGTGACATGGTGTGTACCACACTCAAGATGGACCAGAGGAAGCGAAGGAAAGAGTTGTCTCAGGAGATTAGAAAGAAAATTATAGACAAGCATGTCAAAGGTAAAGGCTATAAGACCATCTCGAAGCAGCTTGATGTTCCTGTGACTACAGTTGCACATATTATTCAGAAATTTAAGATCCATGGGACTGTAGCCAACCTCCCTGGACGTGGCCGCAGGAGGAAAATTGATGACAAATCAAAGAGACGGATAATACGAATGGTAACAAAAGAGCCCAGAAAAACTTCTAAAGAGATCCAAGGTGAACTTCAAGCTCAAGGAACATCAGTGTCAGATCGCACCATCCGTCGTTGTTTGAGCCAAAGTGGACTTCATGGGAGACGACCAAGGAGGACACCATTGTTGAAAACAAATCATAAAAAGCCAGACTGGAATTTGCCAAACTACATGTGGACAAGCCACAAAGATTCTGGGAGAATGTCCTATGGACAGATGAGACAAAAATTGAACTTTTTGCCAAGGCACATCAGCTCTATGTTCACAGATGGAAAAATGAAGCATATCAAGAAAAGAACACTGTCCCTTCTGTGAAACATGGAGGAGGCTCTGTTATGTTCTGGGGCTGCTTTGCTGCATCTGGCACAGGGTCTCTTGAATCTGTGCAGGGTACAATGAAATCTCAAGACTATCAAGGGATTCTAGAGAGAAATGTGCTGGCCAGTGTCAGAAAGCTTGGTCTCAGTCACAGGTCATGGGTCTTGCAACAGGACAATGACCCAAAACACACAGCTAAAAACACCCAAGAATGGCTAAGAGGAAAACATTGGACTATTCTAAAGTGGCCTTCTATGAGCCCTGACCTCAATCCTATTGAGCATCTTTGGAAAGAGCTGAAACATGCCGTCTGGGTAAGGCACCCTTCAAACCTAAACCACTGGAGCAGTTTGCTCATGAGGAGTGGGCCAAAATACCTGCTGAGAAGTGCAGAAGTCTCATTGACAGTTACAGGAATCGTTTGATTGCAGTGATTGCCTCAAAAGGTTGTGCAACAAAATATTAAGTTAGGGGTACCATCATTTTTGTCCAGGCCTGTTTCATGAGTTTATTTTTTTAAATAATTCTGTTGAAGCATGGTTGAAAATCAATGTCTGATTTTTATTGGTTAAATTTCATAGAATTTTTATTTATTATTTCTTTTGTCAGATTAAAGTTATTTCTGTGACCATTGTGAGTTTTTCTTTCATTGACTTAAGGGTACCAACAATTTTGTCCACGTGTGTAAGGACTCACTTTTGAAAGGGAAATTCTGCTATCTTCTAGGCAGTATCAGTGGAAGGAGTGCCATCTATGCTCCAACCTTTTATTATCAAATATCCTTTGAAATTTACAGGCTACAAAATAACCCTTGGCACTGACACAAATGACAACATGAACCCTTAATTAGATAAATTCCTGACAAATCAACATATACCTCAGTCTATTAATACCCTTTGTAAGTCTGCCTCCAATTTAAGCTTAATTGACTAATTTTTTTTCTATAAATGGCCTGTTTTAGAATACTCTTAGCACAGTCAGCCCAGACTGGATTACATTTTCATTTCTCTGCTGCTCACTCTACACATCACAGAATATCCTCCAGTTTCCAAGTCCCTTTTTATGGTGTAGGAAACCGTACTCACTAAGACGTTGGCTTTCTTTGCAATTTCTCGACAATACCTACATTTTTAAGGGTTATAATGGTCTTTAATTGCCTTTTCTTGTCATTATGATAGCAATATACTGTATAATATTGTCCAAATAATGCTTTAGAGAATGTAGCAACACAGTTTGTTCCCGACCTACTTATAGTTCCTGCCTGTACCTGTAGGAATTGTTTGCATAAGCTTTCAAGGCTTAATTAACTTCCATTCCTGTAGAAATCTGTAAGTTGTTAACCCATTACTTATTTCCTAAAAAATACTTTTTTGTATAACTCTGAAAAATCACTTTTTTTAACCTTTGACAGATTGCCATTTACTTTTGTACCATTTCATGTTATTCTCTGGACTTGAACTTCTTAAATGTAGTGAAAACTGGAAAAATACAGGTGTTCTAAAATTATTGCTCAGTATCTATATAAAATGACAAAGCATCTAGCATCCATCCACCTGTGGCCAGCATAACATTTTAAACTGTCCAGCTTCGTCCGTGGCCAAGCATAACACAGCAGCATTAATGTGAGTCAATGTTGCTCATGTCGACTGGCATCCACAAGTAGAAAAAAGGAAGATATTTTGAATTAATCCACTTGGAAATTAATAAAACCAACAACAAATTCCATTTTGGATGATGAGCCATTACAACATGAAAAAAGAAAAAAAAAAAAAAAGAACGCAACAAATTAGAATGTCAAATGAGCAGAGACAGAAAAAAAAAAAGACGTAAAGGCTAGAATGTCTGAAGAACAAAGACAACAGCAACCACAAACAAGAGATGGATATAAGGTAACAACCAGCACAAAGAAAGCGGGATGTCATGGCTACAGGTTCCTAATGCACGATGTGATCGAAACGGATGGACTGATGCAGTTAATTCCACCACTTATTGACTAGCCTACAATGTTTCAATCAATGAAGCAACTATTATCAGAGATAGTTGTGAACCATTACATAGCATTTCTATATTTTGTAGTGATAAGCACTTTGCTGCACAGCAACTGCCTGATAAAGGATTTACACAGTATTATCAAAAGGAAACATTAATCCTACAGCTCATTCCAACAGGCAATTTCAACCGGACAGTTTATAACTGATCTCCATATATTTTCAGAAAATTTATTTAATCAATAGCTCTTTAGCATTTGCATCAATGGTTTGCCAGGATCTTGTCTCCACCAAGTTTTTGCCTGTATTGTTTTACGATTAATGGTGAGATGTACCATTATGCAAGTGCATTACATCCAGCTAGTGGAGAAAGAAGACAGTTCACTAAAAAAACTGTATACAAAGAAAACTTTATTCTTTAGTATCTATACCGGTAACTACAGACTTAGTTTCTGCAATCCTAATATCACAATACAATATAAAATTGTATTCAATATAGAATATCGATTCCCTTTTCCTATTTTTTACTTCAATTTTTTTCCTATTCTAACATTGTAGCATTGTGCCTGTTTTACAAAATGGGATTTTTACTAGTGTGTGTATGTGTGGATAAATACACACACACCCCAAGAGTCAAAATTGAATCATCAGATTCCAATCCCTAATGAATGCATGCTGTCAAAGCTCTACCTTTCGTCACTCTCCTAATTGCTGGTGCTTCAACAATTCCTTACTTCAACCAATTTTGGTCAAAAAGTTGTTTCTCATCTGAAATGGCTCATCTCTATTAATTAGGCCATGGTAGAGGATCCAGCTAGCAATCAACGGTACTATTTATGATTTCTCCATTTAATTCATAAACAAGTTATGTTTAAAGTAATAACAAATTACTAAGCTTGACTCATGTTTCACAACTTTCAAAAGTGTTCACCCTTGTGTGGTCAGCCTTAATTATTAAACTTGAATTACTCAAACTAGGCTTGAAATGGGCTACATTCTCCAACTTAAATATTAATGCATTTATCAATACAGATTTAATTAGCCTCCTGCCAAAATCATGATCAAGACCCCTCTGAAAGCTCATGCCGTCATCAAATATTTTGATGAATGCTGAATCTAAGTTAGTAGCCTGATAACACCACCATTGAGCGATGGTTTCCTCTCAAATGACAAAAATCACAAACTGTTCATGCCACATGGTGGGATTTGTTTTAATTTACTTTGTATTTATCCAAGAACTCACATAAGCAAAAAAGAAAACATACCCTTACTTTGAGAAATACACAATAAAATGGTTATTTTCAGATTCCCTTTGTTGTAACAAACATGTATTAGAAACATGGAAGGAGGACATATTTAACATGTTTTCGGCTTTTATTTTCTGGCGGTGTGACATGCCCTGATTCCCCAGTTATAAAGCGCCAGATCAGGCAAGATATTTTTTTAACTTATAGAAAATGCTGGACTATAGAATACAATTTTGCATGGCAAATGCATACATACCATCGTTGTGAATAAATAAATACCTTTGTCTTAAAAAATTCTGAACTTCTTCTTTAATCAAAATCTTGTTTATATAACATTCATTTTTTTCATCCCTGTAATAAAATTTTGATTACAAAAAAAAACAAAAAAAAGGAGTGTCTTATGTTTAATGACTACAGGCTCACACTCCAATTTTATTAAGTGCTTTAAAAGACTGTCAATTCAGACACATTAATCTAAACATCCAGATAATTCAAATCATCTCCAGTTTTCTCATCACACGCTGTTCACAAAGGATGTCATATTCCTTACAATTGAAACTATTCTCCTAGATAATAAAAACTGGCATATTAGAGTACTGTTTGTAAACTATAGCTCAGCATTTAACATTGTCATATCACCCCTCTGCAACAGGAGACTGGACTTCTTAACTGGAAGACTCCATAATGTGTGGATGGGTGGTGCAACTTTCTCCACATCTATCCTTAACACTGTCATCCAGTGCTGTAGTGTGCTGAGGCCCTGATGCTCCCCTTGTTTAAAGATGAACTTAAAAATAATCACTCAATGAATATATACAACATGCACATATTATGTGTCACATTTCCTCTGAAAACATTAGAACAGCTTGGTTTAGCTGTCCAAATAAAGTTTGATTAAAACACATTTAAATTTCTTCGTTTTATAATTTTCTTATCTTTCAGTCTAGATTAATTTAATTCAAGTTTAAGTGCAATAGAAAATATTTCACAGGGGAAAACAAACTTGAAGTTTAACATTTAAGAAACAAGGGGATTTCATATTGTGTACCTCATGACAAACATTCACTTTCTTTTCATAACAAAAAGGGAAAAAATGTATTCATTTGAATTGCTGATCCTAAATTGGCCCTAGCATGTGGTTGTGTGTGTGGTTGTGTGTGTGTTCACCTTGCGATGGACTGGCACCAAGGTTATTGTAATTTTGCCTTTTTATATTAGTTTTTATTTCTATATTTTTTCTGACCTTACTTGGAAATTCAGTTTAGTTTTAGTCTTCCTTCACCATGTATTTTTAGCTTTAATTTAGTTTTTACTTCACAAAGATATTTCTATTTTATTTTTATATCTATTAGTTTCAGTTTTAGTTTTAGTAATTATGGTCTGGTTAAAGAGCTACTAAGGAGTTTAGTTTTGCATCACAATCAGACAGAACTGTACACTTAATGGGTTAGGATACAAGTGTAAAAGCTTACTACACGACATTGTTTACTATCTAGTTTTGTTTTTGTCTGTTAAAAACAAGCATAATCAAAACTATATAATGAATATGAACAATTTAAAATTTTTAAAAATATTTTCTATATCATTTGTGCTGAACAAATGTGTGCTGCCTGCTGGGATCTTTTTTTTCTTTTATTGCCCAGAATGGGCCAATTTGTAAAGAAATTAGGTGGATTTTAAGATTTGAGGGTTTTTTTTTTACTCTAGATGTCTATACCATACATTTCCTGCTCCAAAACAATGTGCTTATAATGAATGCCTTCAATATTACATTCAAAAATCTCCCATACTGGGCTTTGTTATTTTGTACCAACCATATTGACACAAATGCTGTGTGAACACGCATTAAAAGATAAATGGTTAAAAACTAACAGCAAGAATATTCATGCAAAAATGAAAACTAAAAATATTTTTAGCAAATGATTATTTTATGTCAGTTAGTCTTTCCAGCTACTTTAACAGTTTAGTTTTAGTTTTTCATTTCGGCTTTGTTAATTATTTTATTTCAGTTTATGAAAATGTTTTTTTCATAATAGTTTCAGTTTTGATTTTAGTTTTCATTAACTATAATAACATTGACTGGCACCCTGTCCCAGGTTTGTTCCTGCCTCGAGCCCTAGTTGGCACAGGCTCCAGCAGACCGCCATGACCGTGTTCAGGACTAAGCGGGTTAGAAAATGACTGACTGACTGAAATTTTGTAAACCTAGAAACTTGTCCAGCTGTTATTGTTTAAGCTTTTCATCTGTGGCAACTTTGCATTGTTATGTATATGTGTTTTGACAACTTTAGACAGCAGGGTGGCTTACCTTTTGATCCAACTGCAAAACATTCTTGACACGACTGCAGTATGCCTTAAAAATACTCGTTTACAAAAGCTATATGGCATATCTTGTGTCTCTGTTCAAAGACACAAAAGTCAGCTACTTAAAATCACACCCGCTGTATCTACAGGGGCATGAAGAAATTTTCACCTAGATACCCACACTTGACATATCACAGTGCTTTTCTTTTGCAAATACTAATATTTTTTTTTCCTACAGATGGTTTACAAAAGAGAGGAATTCAGCAGGTTTGTTGCAAATAGACCGACTTCCTGTTTGCAAATGGCCATTGGCCTCATTTATTTTCTCTCTTCTACAGTAAAAATGTGGTTTCCTTTGCATAGTCTTTGAGCTAATCAACCCTATATGATATGCTATAATATATTTTCTTTTATTATCACTATTACGAGTCTTACTGGGATATGAAAGGAAAAAAATGGAGTATCTCAGAAGAAACCCATAAAGACATGCAGAGAATATGCATTCTCCAGACAGTGTCTGAGGATTCAAACAAGTCTCTGGAGCTCTGAGGAAGAACTGCAAACTACTGTGACACATGTATATTTGTATACTCCTGGGTCTTTTGGTGCTTTATATATTACTTGTAAATGTGGACAGCATTCTTGGGTTGTAAAAGTAAAGTGCTCTGTATGAAATACACAACAATGAATATATATATATATATATATATATATATATATAAATACATGCATACATATTGTCAGTTGTCTACACATAACAGATTAATAAGGAAGAGTATATGTTATTTTGTGTGCAAATAAAATGCTCTTCTAACACATTGAGTATTTTACAGAAAGAAATTAAGTAACTCCAAAAAATATTTTCTAAGCTTATCATGTATGACAAAAGTTTTTTCTTATAACAAATGAAGATAAACTTACAATGGCAGCAGCTCGGCCTATCCCCTGAGCAGCAGCAGAAAGCAAAATGGTCTTTTCATCTAATCGACCCATAGTAGATTGCTGTTTAGAAAACAAACAAAAAGCCCGATGAACAATATTTTTTGTGGTTAACTTTACTCAAAACATTAAATCTTCATATTTCCCTGAGACTGTGCTTATTGGCAACTTCAGATATGCTGTTAATACTTAACAACTTCTACTTTATGTTTATCTGATTTAGGACAAAGTCCAGTAAAGCTGTTAAACAGCAAAGGTTACACTATTTGTAAAATGCTTGGCAATTTGTAACAAAATTGAGATTATCAGAAAGCTTTTCCTTTAAATTTAAATTCTAAATTGCTTTATTTTATGAAAAATAAAAAGGCAAAGCATATTTAAAAAACAATTATATACAAAAAGGAATAATTATAAAAGGCTGAGACTGCTGCAATAGGGGCAGTCCCACTATAATCCAAAATGGATTAAGTGGGATTTGGCTCCTAAAACAAAGGCCCATTAGGGATATGAAACCATGTGATGCCACCTATAAGTAAAAATAGCTCAGCCATGACTCAAAAACCATAGACCACATTTTCTGGAAATATTCATATCGTTAAAAGCTATCTTAAGTAAAACATTGATCAATTTTAAAATACTTTTTTTTTTTTTGCTATTCTGCTTTTAATATTATAATGAATCATTTTTTTCATTTTGGGGATAGTATAGTATTTATGCAAAATACAGAGCTGGAAAAAAGCTTTACAACAATGTGGAAACCATTTCTGTACAACTTACATGTATGGAGATATAGCCAGTCAAAGTCATAGCCGCCCACACCCCTCATTAAGTTCAAGCTATGTTATCTTAAATCTCCCTTAATATTGATCCAAGATGCGTGCAGTTTCAGTTTCATGGGTTACTGATGTGACCAAATCAGCGCGCCAAGCTTTGTTAAAATCTGTGATGAGCTCCAAAGGTGTGATGATTTGACATGGAATTACCCATATAACTATGTCACAAGGGTCAAAGTATTCAAGTACCTTCAAAATCAGCAGTTAACACAAAAATCACCTGTTGTTACTTCTGGCATCTTTAGCAGTTTTTCCTTCTTGAAGGCTCAATGTCATTTTTGTCATTATTCCCCTGAAAGTTCACAGTTGAGATCTGTTTTATGCAATAGATGTTGCTTCATTACACCAATTAATTTAAGCAAGTACAGTAGAACCTTGGTTCACGACCATAATTCGCTCCAAAACTCTGGTCGTAAACTGATTTGGTCGTGAACCAAAGCAATTTCCACCATAGGATTGAATATAAATACTATTAATCCGTTCTAGACCATACAAACTGTATGTAAATATACAGTATATTTGTTTAATTTTTAAGCACAAATATAGTTAATCATACCATAGAATGCACAGCGTAATAGTAAACTAAATGTAAAAACTTTGAATAACACTGAGAAAACCTTGAACAACAGAGAAATCTAACACTGCAATAGTTCACGCTATAGTGCTAGGAACCGCTTGCTAAAAACACTTTTTTTTAATGAGTTTTAAGCACAGGGAAAAAAATGAACATTTTAAAAATCTGTAATTTAATAAACCACCAAGAAAAGTAACATTGCCACAATGCACGCTATAAACAGATCGCTGTAAACAGAACTGAAAACAAAAAGAAGCCTTTTCTACCTTATGTGTCCAGCCCTCCCTCTCTCACTTGCTCTCTGTCTCTTTCGCGAGCCTGGAGTGCCTCTCTCTAGCACGCTCCTCTGTGTGTGTGTGTGTGCATCTGTCTCGGAGAGACTGAACATGTACAAACCGAAAGGGAAACTGGCTTGTTCATATACCGAGTGTGTGGTCGTGAATCGAGGCAAAATTTTTGGCAAACTTTTGGGTAGTAAAACCGATTTGTACGTGTACCGAGACGTTCGTGAACCGAGGTTCCACTGTATAAACTTTGTGTCTATACAAAGAGAGGGGTTTGAACTGTGACACACTTACACATTGAATTAGATTAGTTCAAAGGCTTCTCCCTGCTCAAGGACTGATAACCTTATTGAAGTGTTGTGCTTTTCTTCTAAGGCACATTTACAGATGAAGTGCTCTCTCTCTCACACTACATTTTATGGATAGTATAAAGGTTGCTACACCAAACAACTGCAAACTGGTTTAAAAAATTGTCAGACATAAAACTGCAAAATGCTATGCACTAGTATGCTGTAAATATGCATTCAGACACCCTCGTTCAACTTGCATTTCTCACAGTATCTCCCTCTTTTTTATCTAAAATTAATTTTGTGAACAGACTTGAGCTAAACATCTCAGACTGGATATCAGACCCAAAACGGCACATATACAACTATGAATGCTGTTGAAACTTGCTACTTTAGTTTGACTGTGACAGCCAAAACATTCAAAGGGCAGTACAAAAGATAAAATGTTTTATAACATTCAGCAATGCCATCAATCTCAACTTTCAACTTATGATGCTGTCACTATTAATTTAGCTGTACAAAGTTAATTGCTTCTTGGCATGTCAGAGTAATGTGGGGATGAAAGTAAGCTATTTAGAACTGAAACTTTAAAATAAGGATTGGTTCAAGGACTTGGTTTGTGGTGCTAGATAGCAAGGCAGCACCAAGTACACTGCAAAATCACATAAAAGAGGAGACAACTTATAGTCCCACTGGCTTATCTATACTCTTTATCTATGTTATAACCTTACCTTTACACAAGCAAAGTTAAACAATTCAGCTAGACTTAGATAACTGTGTGAAGTATTCCTGCAAGTGTGTTTCAGTCCAGTTGTAGGCATAGGTAGATTGGTAATAAAGTACACCTTCTTATCTGGCTATTAAAGATAGAAGCTGAACACTTGCAGTGATTCATCCAGCAGAGCCTCTTACATGATAAATTCTTTGACACAGTACCTGATGAACACTGTGCCAATCTGACAGCTTTTTTGATATATCACTACACAAAAATATAACTTGGTTTGTTGCTACTTAAAATGTTTAACTTTTTTTATCCAAAATTGTAGCTATATATATATATATATATATATATATATACATACATATATACATATACATATATATATATATATATATATATATATACACACACACACACATACATACACATATATATACACATATACATACATACATATATACATATATATATATACACATATACATACATACATATATATATATACATATACATACATACATATATATATATATACATACATACATATATATATATACATATACATACATACATATATAGATATACATATATACATATATATATTGTCACACACGCGCGCATGGGAGGCAGCTAAAGGGCTCGAGTGAAGGCAGTTCTGAGCCATGCCGGGATGTGGCAGAGTGCACTAACTCTCTTTCTCACTTCCCTGTAGACCTAACCGGGAGGTTCCACCTGTCTCTCTGGACGTCACTTCTGGGACCGAGCCAATGGAGACAGACCTTGCCAGCTCCGGCCCCTGATGTCACATCCGGGACTAAACCAATGAAAGATGAACACGTCCCCGATCCTTATGACCTCACTTCCTGCCTCCCCTTTAAAAGCCTTCCCTTTTCCCTTCTCTGACAGTCTTGTTTTGGACTCTGTTGTAAGCACTTCTGTGCTGTATTTGGAAAAGAAAACGACTTTGCAGCCAGGATACCTAATTACATGGGTGGCTGCCCCAAACCTTTTTCTGTCTTTGTCTCGTTTTGTGACAGTGGCGTAGTCGGCAGGATGGAGAAGTCCCAGAAGAGAAGGGGACAGGACCTGCAAAACACCCAGGTGGGAGCGTACCGGGGCCGAGTATTCAGGCGGGAGGGTGCCCGTGGTTCGGCGAGACCGGTGCGGGCTCCGCTCCCAGCACGCAGAACTAGGCCATCTAGAGAGGCCAGGGAGTGTGGGTGGGGCTCACCGATTGGGCTGCCCTGGAGGGGGGAGACGAGAGGGACTCAGTATGCTCTCTTGGGGGAGAGTGCCTGCCCCCCAGTGAAACCACAGCCCCATTTACCACCTTAGGGGTGCCCCAGACTGGCAGGTGAGTAAAATAACAAAGTGGAGGTTGGACCCTGAGAGGCCGACCAGTAAACAAGCCTGGTCCTTATGGGCAAAGTATGGCAGTGGCTACGGCCCTTGGAAAACAAGCCCTACCAGGTCATTGAGCAGGTAGCTTGCTATCTGCTCCTGAAAGCACTTCCCAGGGCTTCACCCAGCCGGTCTGGGGCGTGCAGTTTGAACATGTCAGGGCTCATAGAGCTTCTGGAAACACAGAGGCGGCCTCACACTCTGGGAGAGCAGAACCGTCCTTCTGCCAAACTCAGCGGGTATGTCCCAAGACCTAGCCCCTCCCTGTACAACCGGAGCATGCATGGCGTCCGCGCTGCCTGTGCAAACCGCTTGGGCGAGGAGGAATGCAGGTGGAGGGAGGAGGGCTTGGTGTGCTCTGACAAACCCGTTGGCGGTCCCGCATACAGGCGTGGTGATGTTAACGGGTTTAAAACTTCGCTCTGCTCGATTCCGGCAGCAACATTTCCATTGTTGCCCGCCGCTTTGTGCTACGCGACAATGGCTAAAATTCAAGACCAGTATAACCTGTGTCCGCGGGAAACCCGCTGGTACAGCACCGCCGCTGTGTCATTAGCTACGGAGGATCAGTCCAGAAAGTAACCGTGGCAATCCTTCCTGATCCTCCACACCCGGTGATACTAGGGCGGGACTGGTCTGACATTAAAGCGGTGAGACACATACCACTCCGGGGTTAAGTTGGGCCTCGTTATGGGCCGGAGATGAACCGTCTCAAGCTGCCTCCACGCCCGTGTAATCAGCCCGGCAGAGAGAGAGAAGCAGCCGTCCTGGCTGGCGCGGGTAACTCCGGGCCGCCGCAGGCTGACACGTCATCCACCAACGCCGGCGGAGCGGAGAAACCACGCCCATTGAGGTGGCGCTGACCCTCTCTCCGTGTTGCGGTTTCAATTTAAAAGGCGCCGGCTTCTTTCAAAGGGAGCAATGGAATGACGACTCCCTGAAGTTTGTAAAAATGCAGTGGTCCTTGTCAATGGCCAGCGACTAGTCAGTCGATGCCACAGGGCCCCTACTTTGTGTTAGATAATGACCTCCTTTACCGTGTAGCAATGCATGACGGGCAGGAGACGAGGCTGCTGCTAGTGCAGCGTACCTTCCGGCGGCAGGTCTGCGAGCTAGCACACGCCCACCTCCTAGGTGGCCACCTGGGCACCGAAAAAACTCTGGAGCGGATCAAGCTCGGTTTTACTGGCCAGGAATTAATGAGGAGGTTCGCTTTGGCGCTTCCTGCCGGAGTGTCAACTGCGACAGATTCCTAGGAGGGACCGTGCTCCTCTTGTTCCTATTCCCTTGATTGACGTTCCCTTCCACAGAATCGGGGTCGACCTGGTGGGACCTCTAGAGCCCTCAGCCCGAGGCACACAAGTACATTTTAGTCCTCGTGGATTATGCTACACGATACCCGAAGCTGTTCCGCTGCGCTCAGCTACCTCTAAAGCCATCGCGACGGGAATTACTAGAGGTATTCGCGCGCATGGGGATCCCCAAAGAAGTCTTGACAGACCAGGGGACCCCCTTCACCTCGGAGACGTTCAAGGAGACTGCCAGATTACTGAAAATAAAGCATTTAAAAACCTCGGTGTATCATCCTCAAACCGACGGATTAGTAGAGAGGTTTAATCAAACTCTCAAGCAAATGCTACGTAAGGTGGTCAGCGAGGATGGAAGGAACTGGGATCAGCTCCTCCCCCTCGTCCTTTTTGCCTATCGGGAAGTCCCACAAGCCTCCACGGGGTCTCCCCTTTGAACTACTGTATGGGCGACAACCTCGGGGCATATTGGATATTTTGAAAGAAGGCTGGGAAGAAGAGGCTCTTCCCACCACTAACATACTGGAGTATATCGCGAGTTACGCGATAGATTTGGAAAAGATTCGGCCTGTCCTTAAAAGTCACATGGAGGAGGCTCAAGCAGCACAGGTTCGCTACTACAACCGCGGCACGCCTCTTCGGAGTTCCACCCGGAGATCGGGTCATGGTCCTAGTGCCTACCTCCCACTCTAAGTTGCTTGCCCACTGGCAGGGCCCCTCTGAAGTTAAGGAGAGGAAGGGACTGGTCGACTATTTGGTGAGTCAACCCAATCGTCGGCCAAAGGAGCGGGTATATCATGTGAACCTGCTGAAACCGTGGAAGGACAGGGACCCGATCCTCCTCCGGCCAGCCCGCTCACTCTTCGCTCACACACACGACCTTAACTTTGGCGCAGACTTGAGACCCAGGCAACGGCAGGAGCTGGAAACAGTTATCCGGACCGTTCGAGAGGTAGTCAGTGAACACCCCGGAAGGACCTCTCTGATTGAGCACAACATTGTGACAGAGCCCGGGGTTGTTGTCCGAGAACGCCTGCACCGCCTTCCCGAGGCAAAAAGGCTGAAGTGGAACTTGAGATCAAGCGCATGCTGGAACTAGGTGTAATTGAGGAGAGTTATAGTCCCTGGTCCAGCCCCATTGTGCTCGTCGGTAAGCCTGACGGGAGTTGGAGGTTCTGCAATGACTTCCGTCGGCTTAACCAGGTCTCCCAATTTGATGCCTATCCAATGCCACGCGTGGACGACCTCCTCGAGAGGCTTGGACAGGCTCAATACCTGACCACACTTGACATGACAAAAGGGTACTGGCAGGGTCCTTTAACGGACTCCGAAGGAAAAACGCGCTTAGTACCCCTAGCGGACACTGGCAGTATCGTGTCCTTCCATTTGGGTTACACGGGGCTCCAGCAACCTTTCAGCGCCTGGTGGACAAAGTGCTTGACCTCATAACTCATACAGTGCTGCCTACCTAGATGGCGTGGTCATCTATTCCAGCACATGGAAGGAACACCTACAGCATGTCCAAGCGGTATTACGGACACTTGGTGAGGCCGGGCTCCGGATTAATCCCAAGAAATGTTTCTTTGGATTAAGCGAGGCCAAATATTTAGGCTACCTGGTGGGTGACCGTACCGTAAGGCCACAGTGCTCCAAAATTGATGCCATTCTGAAATGGCCCGTCCATGAACCAAGCGGCAGGTCCAAGCCTTTCGGGTTAGCGGGTACTACCGCCGGTTTGTACCCGGTTTTGAGAAAGCGCCCTTGACTGATTTAACAAAGAAGAGGGCCCGAACATTGTGGTATGGACTGCAAAACAGACACTGCATTTGGTGACTTGAAGAAGGCCCTTACGTCCGCACCTATTTTGATGGCACCTAACTTTTCTTTGCCTTTCATCCTCCAGACGGACGCTTCGGACACAGGCCTGGGAGCCGTGCTGAGCCAAAGTGTCGATGGTGTCGAACACCCCGTCATGTTCCTGAGCCGGAAACTGTTGGACCGGGAGACCAGGTATGCGGCGGTGGAGAGGGAGGCTCTGGCGATTAAATGGGCGATCACTCAGCTGAGGTACTACCTGTTGGGCGTGAGTTCACCCTTGTCACGGACCATGCACCTCTACAGTGGATGGCCCTGCACAAGGAGTGAATCCGCGGGTCACCCGGTGGTTTCTTGACCTGCAGCCGCATAAGTTTTTGCGCTCATCGCCGGGTGCTCTCCATGCCAGCGCGATGCTCTCTCTCGGTTTACGACCTCTCGGTTAAGGTCGCCCGACCCGGCGGGTCTGGGCTGAGGGGGGGGCCTTGTCACACACGCGCGCATGGGAGGCAGCTAAAGGGCTCGAGTGAAGGCAGTTCTGAGCCATGCCGGGATGTGGCAGAGCGCACTAACTCTCTTTCTCACTTCCCTGTAGACCTAACCCGGGAGGTTCCACCTGTCTCTCTGGACGTCACTTCTGGGACCGAGCCAATGGAGACAGACCTTGCCAGCTCCGGCCCCCCTGATGTCACATCCGGACTAAACCAATGAACAATGAACACGTGCCCGACCCTTATGACCTCACTTCCTGTCTCCCCCTTTAAAAGCCTTCCCTTTTCCCTTCTGTGTCAGTCTTGTTTTGGACTCTGTT